>NW_022157810.1:0-169292 GCF_003316985.1 Fusarium coffeatum | reverse complement strand
ACTGAGTAGTGATGGCCGTCACCGAGTAGTGATGCCCGTCACCAAGAATGATAGCTGTCACTCAAGAGTAATGGTGGTTATGTACTATCACCCGGTGTCCATTCAATTCAGTCTAGCGGACAGCTGTTATAGCCCGTTAGGATAACTCAAGATGTTTAAGATGAACAGCTCATTGAGGAACTTGAGATCTATTGACCCCTTGAACATATCTTCAACAACCTGTCAAGACTCTATAGTAGGCATAGGTCTTCCTCCTTGGTCTTTCCCCTTTTCTTCACTAGATCTTTTCATCTTCAATTCTTCGATTTTCATGGAGAGTCCGAACTATATCCTCCACGAGGGGCAGGTGGATAACAGATAAAATGTCGTCTAAGGTTTAGGGTGTCAAAAATAAGGTAGCCTAAACCCTGGTCTAAACGGGCCTAAGGCGACCAAAGTCTTTCGTCTCTTATGTTTCCCACGGCTAATTCTTCTAACACTCTGACGGGGCGTAATACTGTCTGTCACTGTCAAGACTTATGCGATTCGGATAGCAACCCCCCTGCAGACTTACGATAACGAACTCTTTTCTACTACCCGATGCTTATTGATACACTACATCTTCCGGTAGCTAGACATGTACTCAATAGTTAATATTACAATTGCCTGCTAAGTAAGACAGAATACAATCCCGGTGATGGTGATCATCGTCACCGTTGCGGACTTTGGTGATAGTGATCACCATCACTATTGAACGGACTGTGGTGACAGTGATCACCATCACTGATGGATTGGATACGATAAGACACAAGTGACAATAGATCAAGCTTGTTGTCAGTACTTTGTTCTTGTTTTCATGGATAAACTTTCCCAGGGCTAGGTCCATATTCTGTTGCTGGTTTACACTACAAAGCAGGACAGAACAAGGTCCCGATGACCACGGTCACCGTCGTACTCGAACGATTAGACCACCTTTTAGTGGCTAGATACTCATATATTCTGTTCGTATTCCACGCTGTGGCCAACTGCTAGATTGACAGGTTTATTGAAGTTCAATATCTAGATCAAACTTATTATTATTCCTCATATGCCATCATATCATGACAGCAACAAACGAATGTAGTCAATTTCACGTGGTGTCCAGACTACCCTATACACGTCCACCCACAACCGTTGCCAAACACGAAACAACCAAGACAGCTGAGAAACAATAATGCAGTGTCAACCAACAAACCCACCAAAAATTGACGCAACCAACAGATAGCATCGGCCAACGTTCTAGCGTGCGCGGAACAAATCACCGGCGCGTTTCACGATGAGCAGAGCACTCGAAGGATTTAAACCCGGGGAGGAAGGAAAAAGTCAGATCGTCTCGACTCATGCAGGTGCTTCATCAGAAAAAGACTCAACAGGTGCAGCAACGTGGAGCTGAATCGTGATGGTGGGAAGGATTAGTCGTGGCATTGCAGGTACAACAGGTACATATTTAGTAATGTAAGGCTACACAGAGAAAGGCTATTAGGTATGCATGAATGAATAGATGGAACAATAACAATGGATAACAGCATGTGATGGATGGAGTGTGAGGTGAGGCTCGCTCTAGCACGTGCTGATGGACCCTCCACGATATCCTAACAGCCCTGGAGCCTACCTAATCGAATGGATGTCTGTGCGAGTGGGAAAAGCCAAGACTTGTTGATTCAATTAAATCAAGAAAAAGCAGTGCAGTAGTCGACTGATACAAGACCTGATACATAGCACCTTGGCCGTCCGAGCAAACAAAAAGCAACAGCCAACAATAAGATCACCAGATAAGTTCTTTTATTCGATACGCGAATGCAACCAACAGAAGAAAGAATGGACAGGGGATCCAGATACGAGGTAACATGGCATGTGCTATCAATTAGCTGTATGTAGGTATGGATTGCAGTGATTATTAGCATAATGCAAATAATTAAATGGGCATTTAAAATCCCAGTGCATGTTTAAGTTCAGACAAAAAGATTGGAGGAAAAAGCAAAGAAAAGGGACCCAAACTGCCGGAGATGGTCGACAAGGATCACGCACACAGAATCCTACGGGGCCTGAGACAAGGGTCCGCACTAATTAACTCCTTCGTCCCTGTATCCGTAATGTAGTCTACTGCATCTTGTTGACGGGCCGATGCTATTGACGCATTTGGCGATGAGAACTTGTCGTGGACATATAATTTGTTATTCCCAAAATGATGATGCTATCGCATACCTGTCGTCTATTTTTGCTCTCTATGATTGTCACAAGGATGCGTCGATCGGGGGGACGGGAAGTAAGAGGCTGTGGCGGGGGAGTTTTCTTTGTCACTCTCAGCCATTTGTAAAAGACAAGACGGCACATTGAATGTCAATGGATTTCAATCTCAACCTTATCTTGACTAGAAACTGTTGACCTGCCAAAAGAGATCGAGGGTAATAATTACGTATGTCATCTTTAATCACATTTAAATTGAAGTCGACATCCAAAATGAGACCAAGGGTCTCTAATGTTTCAGATGAATTGACTGGACAGGCCCCAAGACACTCTCCACCTTCTTTTTCTTTAGCGGCAACCCGACCACATGCTGCGTGTCTCTAGGTCTTGTCTTGGGTCTTGGTATGTACCCTGATCCTTGCCGATCCCTCCAACTCTTCAGCTCAGATTGTCTCCCATCTATCCCACGATGTAATGCATAAAAACATAATCTCTTTTTCTCTCCGCGCCTTCCGGGAATTAAAGTTTTCCTAGAATTATTCCATTTACCAAGTCAGTAAAAAAAGAGGCAAAAACGTTGAGTAATGACGAAACTTTCTCCCGTCCTGTCGGGATCGTAGATCGCCGTGTCCTTTTTTCCTTGTTCTCACTTGTGTCTTTTGGGAAGACTGCCCGCAACCGGATCGGCGCCTCTTGTCAGCCACCGCACGCTCTGGACCCGGGACCGATCCGTTGGGCTGTCGCTGTCGCTGTTAGCTTCGATAGTTTTTGCATTAGCATGATAGGGTCTAAGAGTCAAGTCAACACAGGATAGGCAAGACAGGGCAGGTCAAGACGAGGCAAGACAAAAGAGAGGGTCTTTTTGGTCCAAGTCCCAGTTGTTTGGCTACGGCAAGATCCATAGGTTTCTTTAGTAACTTGCAAGTCTCAGCTGGTTTTACTGGGTCTCTGCAGTAAAGAAAATGTCCCGTGTGCATCTTCTGCAGCCACTAAAAAAGAAGCCGGGATGGAAGCCCAGGTCTCCAGTTGTCATTCTAGTGGAGCACTTAGCACTGGAGGCTTCGGCCAAGAGGTTGCACGAACCCGACTTGGCCCGCCCCCGCAAGCTTACCTTAGTTCTTTAGCTGTCGGTCCACTAAACTGCCTGTCGAGTCAGTCCCAGTCCTGGTCTCACGTCGAGGTAGTATTAAGCGATCGTGGGCTGCTCCTACTCCTCTGGAAGGTCTGGTCCTTGTTCCGCGACTCGCCAAAGCAAAAGTTGGTTCGTACCTGAAAACTGACACTACTGTACTGTACTGTACTTCTATGGTTGCAGTGACCTCTTGCCTCTTCTGACGACTCGAAGACCCATTCTTTTCTTCTGTCCCTCCTTCCTTCCTTCTCTCGTCTTCCGTCCAATCTGATACCCAACTTCAACTTGCGCCTCCCCATTTACAATCCTGCATCTCTTTTATTCTACCACTCATATTCTTCAATGATTTCGAATTATCGCCCTCAATAACAACGACTCACAACAATTTCTCTATCACATGAGAACTCTCCGATTTAGATCCATTGCAGCGCTCTGACATTGTCACCCGTCATAATACCGCACAGCGGCTGCTTGTGTCGCATCGCATCACATTCCCACTACCACGACAAACTCACCCAAGACTCGTCTTCTCCTTCGCGGAGGCACAATAATTTGAAACAATGCCTACTCTTAATGCTCACCGGACTTTCGAACCACCGCTAATGCCTTCTCTTGTCGATTTTGAGCGTCGCCGTTCAACCACATCTTCACTCTCCCACCATTCCGACTCACTGGGAGGACTCCAGTCACCACCACCCAGAAGCAGATCAAGCCGACCCAAGAGCGCCAAATTCTCATCATACCGACTACGCAGCAACTCTGGACTCACACTACACACTAATGAAGATGTTCTGCGACAGTATACCGATTATCATCCTGACGGTACACCACGTGCTGGACTCTACAGCAATGGCGTGGGGCAATGGTCTGGCGAGAGGTTGAGGAGTATCGACTCAGTTGCATCTTCGTCTAGAAGCCAAAGATCCAGTATCGCCTATACTGAGTCGGAGAGCTCTGGCGAGTTGCCTATTCCTGATCTTGTCGGTCGCGAAATGTTTGATATGGTCATGGCCGACCACGCTGCTAGTGGACAATTGTGGAAGTTTGCTGCCGATCGCGGCGTCGGCCAGAATGTCGACTATCTTATGAAGGTGAGATAGGAAGAAGCCATAATATTTTCTTCAATTCTAACCAAATAACAGATTCGCGACTATATCGCATCTCTGGAACAAGTTGTCATTCAACTATCGACAATCTCAACCTCCTACACATCCATCACAGCAACCTCACCACTTGGCCTTCCCTCACCAATGTCCAAGGCTCTCAACACCAACATCAAGCATCTCACAACATCTCTTATCCCAAGTTTGGAAAACATGTTTCTCGAGTCAAAGGCATACATCGAGCAGCGCATCGTTAGAGAAATATTTCCCGACTTTGTCAAGCAACAGTTATCACAATGCACCAGTCTGGCTTTGTCCCTGGATGCAGAAGGCGACTCGCCACTGAACCCCTATCCAGGATTGAAGGGTTCCTTCTGTCTAAGCGACCCTTCAAGATCCGGAAACCCGATCATGTTTGCCTCTGATGAATTCGAGGAATTGACAGGATATTCGCGAACCGAGGTCTTAGCACACAATTGCCGATTCCTTCAGGGGCCACAGACTGACAGGGATCGCATTGCTAACATGCGGTCAGCCATCTGGCGGAATGACGAATGTACAGAACTACTCCTGAACTTCCGAAAGGATGGAACGCCTTTCTGGAATCTTCTATTCCTGTGCCCGATGCTTGACAGCACTGGCAAGACAAAGTTCTTCATGGGTGCCCAGATCGATGTCTCGTCTTCTATTCGCGGCACCGACGATGTTCTCAAGATCTTGTCTTACGGCGCTCTCGAGGAGGAAAGGGCTACTGAGCGCTGCAGCTCCCGATGGGCTGGCGATACATTGCACGATGAGCCCGAACACGACGACACATATGAAGCCAAGAATGACCACCATTTCAAGGCGGCGAAGAAAGGAGGCTTCTTCAAGTCGTTTAAGAAAGCGCCTCCACCACCTCTCTCGCCACCCCTGAGCCCCCGTCGCAGTTCTGACAGACCCCGGTCATCAGCCGGACCCACGGCCTCCGACAAGACCTTGAGCACCCGAAGTGTTATCAGGAGATTCTCCAATCAGCCTGAAATGCTTATGTCAACTTATGCTCGGTACATGATTCTCGAGCATGTTCCATCTTATCCCAAATCTCTCGGCGCGATGCCACTGGATCAGGAGATGAAGTACCCGCCAAAGCTGTGCGTTTCCTTCTATTCTAAGGAAATGCTTGAGGCACTCGATCTTGGCCAGGCTGCTGAAGCCATTGTGGGCAAGGATATCTTTGATATCATGACTGAACAAGCTACACTGCCTTCAGTCACGAAAGCGTTCAAGTCAACAGTTCGAGACCTTGTCGTTCGCGACGGAAAGTCAGTCTCACTCGACCTCACTCTTGCAAACCACATTCCCCGCCGCGCCAACACAGCAAGGACAATAAGTAGCGACAGCGGCGACGCATCTCCCAAGAAGCCAGCCAAGTTAATGAGCCACTGGACACCCCTCAAAGATACCGAGGGTCAGGTCAAGTATGTGGTCATGATTGTTTCACCAGTCTAATAAACGAAATCTTGCGAAATAAAAACGATGATGATATATGGGCGTTTAATATGATGGATTGTCTTTTTGTATAT
The DNA here is from genome assembly GCF_003316985.1 of Fusarium coffeatum. Classification (NCBI taxonomy): domain Eukaryota; kingdom Fungi; phylum Ascomycota; class Sordariomycetes; order Hypocreales; family Nectriaceae; genus Fusarium; species Fusarium coffeatum. The sequence continues at coordinate 163,287 of NW_022157810.1, read as the reverse complement.
TGTATTGGCGGCTTGTTTGATCTTTTATATATACCTGTATGTACTTAACGGCCTAGAGAATGAAGTCATGACTATAATTCACAATGTCATTTTTACGCTCAACAATGTTCCTTGTTTCAATCTCATCTCAACTGTGATGTCAAGCCTCGGAACAAGCAATGATCTATTTCTCGTGCACGGAAAAGTCCAAACAGCGACGTAATAACATTCCTGCCATCATCCAACGTACACAATGGGACAACACCCCCGAGATCTCTAGAACAATTCTACAACGGTCCACCAGGAACACAAAAAGGGGTCAATCACCGTTGTCTAAGAGATGAACACTATGCTAGACGCCCTGAGCAGGTGTTTCTACTAAGGAACGCCCGCCAGCCATTCTGACGCATTCATGGCGTTTGGGTTTTTAAGTGTAGGGCTAGACTTGTGACTGGCTGGTCGGGACCGAGAAATTGTCCGATGCTTACCGCGGTTTCGTATTGTTTGTTCGGTAGTACGGATATTGTTCATGCAGAGAGTTGTTTGGGCTTGTGGCTGGGATTGTGGTGAAGTGTTGGTGGGATTGTGATGAGACTTGCATGGATGGCGATATACAGACAGGAGATGATGACAAAAGATACAGGAGTGAACAAGCTCTGCAGAGTCAGGGATAAGAGCAACAGATAAACCGCCGTGGTACTTTTAATTAATTAACGTTGTAATATTCTACTATCGGTACAAACCCAACGCTCTTCCAAATCCAAATAACCATGCATCCAACTATCCATTTTCCAAGCACCGACTATGCACGTCCCGCCCCTCCATGGTCATATGTTCAGAGGTATGTGAAGATATAAGGTACAGTTTGTTTTCGCTATTAGACTTCTGCTTCGAAATGCAGTATGTGCGTAACCGAGGCCATATACCTCTATTCCACGAGAGTGACAGGCAAGGGAAATGGCATATCCCTCTGCAAGCCCTCTCTGACCTCCGCAATTCTTTCCAGATAGTAATTCTCATTCTTCTCCGATCTCAAGCGAGGAAACTCCAGCTGGATACCGGTCCACTTGTACGCCGCCTGGCGAGGACCAGACCATGGCTTGATAGCAACATCCGGTCCGTTATGCTCCTTCTCTGTGAGACATTTCGTAACATGACGACCGATAAGGAGCCACTGCACCAGCTTGGGAAATCGTTCTGCTTCTTTCAGTGCAGACCTGACAACAGGCTCGCCTCGTGTGCCCACGCCGAGGTATGATATCCTCGCACCGCTTCGAACAAGAAGCTTGACACACTCAAACGCCCCAACACTGCAGGCATACACCAGTGCCGACCCCTTCCGCCCATCGGACTCGATGTCAAATCCAGCTTCGATCAACGTCTCCAACTCCTCAGCATGGTCCTCACGAATAGCCAAAAAGCCCACGTTAAGATTGAAGAGCTCTGGCTCGTAGTTGATAACACGGGCACGGTATTCCTTCGGGATACGCTTGATTATAGCCTTCAAAGGGAAAACCCCGGGGGCTGGACTGTAGAGTCCGTAGTAACTCTTTGCCAAGAAGCCAGGCTGCTCTTGTGCAAGTCGATAAAAGTCAAAGTCTCCGTTCAGAGCATAAGCTCGATTCTTGACCCGGCTGATCATGGTTGTGAGAGTGATATTACCATATGAATCAGGGACAAGAGGGTCCAGACCATGTTGCAGCAATACGTGCATTGTATCAAGGTCAAAATATTCGGGGTCTTCAAAGTCATACACAGTAACACTTGTAAGATCAAAGCCGTGTTTGAAAAACACACGAGTTGAATCAAGCGTCCCATGCACGAATGACGCAGCCAACGGGGATAAACCATGCTCGTCAAGAAGATATGGGTTGGCGCCCCTTTCCAGAAGCAGGTCAACCAAAGGCACAAGACGCCACTGTGCAGCAAAATGTAAGACCGTGTTCGAATTATCATCTTGAGCATCGATATCTGTTCCGCAGTCGATGAGGAGCTTAGCCATCTTGCAAACCTGTTCGTAGTTGATCGTCGCAGGGTCCTTTTTGATGTAAAATTGAACCAGACTATGCAAAGGAGTGGCTCCAATTATAGTATCATCGAGCATTAGTTCAGTCTGAATGTTGAGGACAGAGCGTAAGACTCTGGTTTCAACATCACCGTGATCTTTGAAGTGGGACAATTCCACGAATCCAAGTTTCTCCATCAAAGCCCTGTTGTGTTGTTGTTAGCAATATCCTTCAAAGGCAGGTAGGCAATAGAAGAACTGGTCCCCCAAGACTTAGAGAGCCAAATAAAGTTGCCGAGATGCTGGTCCAAACTAGCATCAGACGGCCAAATTATTTCGTCTCTTAGGCTCTTGATGACCAATTCTCCCAACACCATGAGGAAAGTTTCAAGGGTGTTATTACCAGTATCGTCCAGCATTGTCCTGTAGATGCTTGATAAAAATTTGAAGAACGTTGGCCTGATGCTCCGCACTTCCATCCGGAACAAGTTGTTTGTTGTTGAACAGAGCGTGTAGGGGGGTCACTTTCAAGTGAAACCAAAGTCTCTCTTCTTCCAGATATGCGTCTAAGCACTTTTCAAAGAAAGTGTATGCTTTTTCAGGAGACGTAAACATGTCAAATGCCATGAGTGAATGCAAGTCCGCGGCAGCTTGGAGTAACGCGTTGTAGCCGTTAGGCCAGTGGTCAAGACAGCAGGTCACAAATCCTCTGAAGCCCAAGTCCAGAAGCTCTATCATTGATCGCATGAGGTACCTGGACGCTGTATAACTGAGGAGAGTGCAATCTCCACAAGGCATGATGGCAGACTCTAGATCTTGCTTTGAGGTGAGATCGAGAAATGGTCGGAATAGGCCACTCTCTTTAAGCTGGTAATGGTCAATCGCATGCGACACCATGTCTCCCAGAGCTTCTGGATCTGAATCTTGATCTGGATTGTTTTCCGCATCATCATCCGAGTCATCAGACGCTTCTCCCATCGAGGTGTCAAACGATGCTGATGATCCAGGACGGGTCTCTGGAATAGCAAGATGCTGGCCACCAGTAGCACCCGGTTGACGATCATTGATATACTCGGCCATCTCTCGGTTGCGTCCCAGCATAGACAAGAAGGCTGGAGTCCTGCCCGATGAGTCTTTGAGCAACAAGTTTGCACCGAACCTGGTCAAGACTTTGATGCAGTCCAAAGATCCAGCTTTGGCAGCCAAATGCGCTGGGGCTTTACCATGTACTGGACTAACAGTATTGACCTCTTTAGCCAACGGCGTAGCTTCCAAGAGCGCCATAAGAACATCGCGATGACCCCCGACTGCAGCAAACTGGAGTGCGTTGTAGACATCGTCATATTCGACAGCTCTGAAACGATAGAGCCAATCGAAATTAGGAGGCGCTCTCTCGATGATAGTCTCAAGCACAATCACATTGCCAATTTTGGCGGCCAACATAAAGCCATTGATGTGATCCGGTGGCGCCAAACTGGCATCTGCGCCGCGGCGGATAAGCAGACGTGCGACATCAGTTCTTGAACGACAAAGTGCTTTGACCAGCATTGATGGTCCCGGCGATTCATGACATGGTGATCTAAAAGACGGTTGACTACCCATTGATTAGCGTACGGCTTCGAAAGTTGATGAGGAGGCCTCAGGGTGTCAGAAGAATTGGCCCCTAAGGGCATAAGAGACGAAATAATTTGGTCACTTTATGCTAGCTAAGACTAGTAGTTAGGCTACTTTATTTTAGTAGTCTAAGCCTTAGAGGATATTTCTTCTGACATCCACATGGATGGCAAGCCCGGAACCCATGAGTCGGATTGAGAGGTCCGTTTGGGAGGTCAAACTTACCTGTTGACTTTAAGATTATTGACATCCATTCCACAATCAATGAGCTGATCGACTATATCCGTAGCGATCTTTTCGTCTTCTATACACAATATCTCTCGGAAAGTGTAATGTTGGTTCTCGATAATGTCTTGTGGTCTTGTATTGCTGAGCAGCGGTTTGATCATCGAGACATCTATAGGCTCATCAGCCAGGAAGTCTTCGAAAACTGATCTGCCACCAAAACTCTCCCACGGCTTGTGCACGTTGATACCACTCTGAACAAGTAGCTTGACAATCTCTGGTTTTCGAGCAGTCACAGTCCTTGCGAGAAGCACTGCAGCGTCTCTTGATTTAAAGAATTCGCCTGAGCCAAGTTTACTTGGTTCTTCAGGGTTCCCCTGACTCTCATCCCAAGATGCTTCTAGAACAGCGGCAATAAATGGTAATTTTGAAGGTGTCCAGGTGACGGCACCGTGTGCCTTCTTACAGATTCGTGCAATCGCCCACTCGCCAGTCTCCTTCTCATAGTCCAAGAGAGCGCCCTTTTGAAGTAAGCATGATATGGCCATACGCACAAACCCATGTAAGAAATACATGTTTGTAGGTTGATCAGCTGATGGGCTCTCGACCATTGGAAGCACGTCATCACAGAAGCGTGCCCAGAGACCTCGACCGTCATTGTCTCGGGAGCTGAGAACCTCAGGAGTAAGTAGCTGCATATAAGCATCGCGCGTCATGTTGGGGAAACAAGATGGATGGGCACTTGGTCTGGTGGTAAATCCCAACCGCTGTCGCGAGAGTTTGGTGTTCGTAATGACTGTCTCTGCTGGCGTCATACCATCGTGGAATGGCCGAGAGGGTTTACCCCTATCAAGAACCAACGAAACAAGTTTCGAAGAGGCCGCTATGTTCAACGCACGGAGGATTGCTTCGTTGTCCCTGCTGGTGCTTGGAGCGAGCTGGAATATCCTTTCAAGAAGTGCACAGTCGCCCCATTGCACAGCCCAACTTGCCAGCTGTTCGGGATCCTCTCCCTGCAAAGACCCTTGGCGCTTTTCCAGCAGAAACCTAGCTGCTAAAGGATGGACCATCCTTGAGCCTTTAGGGAGCACCGGCAAGGTTTCTACGTAGGCAAATGCTGCTCTCAACGGCGTATGTCCTTCGTCCTTGCACACTGTATCAAGGTTGCGTATCTTGTGCGGGTCATGTTCCCAGAGAAATTTGAGCATATCAACATCATTCGTAGCAGCGAGAAGATGCCAGATATTGCGACCACCATTGTCTGTATCATAAGTAGGAGCTGAATGTTTGTGGATCAGCCTCGCAAGGGGACCGACTTCCTCGACGACCATCAGAGGCGTACGACCGCTAGAATCTCTAGCTCGAATGTCGGCTCCGGCATTGATAAGTAGATCCATGATATCGAGCTGCGCGCTCTCCGTAGCCATGTGAAGAATCGTGCCGGCATCCCTGGTACTGTTGTATGGAAAATTGGGATCGAACCTGGGATCTTTGATCAACCGCTCCAACAACGTCACGTTGAAATCCAGTATAGCAGTCCGAATGGCTTCTTCAAAGCTGGCTTCACTTAGCGTGCGGATCTTCCCCTTGTCTGTTGTAGGAGCAAATTTGACGTTTGCGTGCTTCATCAACTTGGACACGAGATCTTGTATTTCCACGTACTCCGTACTGTCATTTTCGATGTCGAGTAATGTCAAGTCGTAGACGTAGGTAAGCAGGCGCGCAAATCTTGCGCGATGAAGCAGACCACGCCTTGTCACGATCTCGCGCTTCAAGAAGTGACGAAATGAAGAATCCAGAAAATCCCCTCCTTGAACGACTTGGTAGAAGACAGCCTCGTCCTTGCCCAGCAAGGCATTCCAAAATGCTAGGCCTGCCAGTGACGCCTCTTCGGTCCCGTTCTTCCAGGTGTAACGGTAGGTGCGATCTGCACCCGCGCTGAGAAGGTGAATAGCAGTTGAAACCCGATCAATATATGACCACGTCGACTTTGAATCGCCAGCAGCAAGCAGTGTGGTCCATGATTCGGGTTCTGCACGGGTAACAAGGACTTTACTGCCGACGAGAGCGCAGAATAACGGCGTTCCGATAAGGCTGGACTTATTGACATCGGCGCCCATCAAGAGAAGGTCTTGACATAGACTAGATAAGCCAAGGGCAGCAGCAATATGAAGTGAAGAGATAGACCCGTCGCATAGTGCATCTGTTAGTTCGAGTAGAAGCCTTGGAGAAAGGGCCAGAGGTCCCAAGGTGCGTGGATACGTCACCCGGGCATATTCCAGGACCCATTGCACAAAGTTGTATGACTTTTCTATCCGAAACAGTGTGCAAACTTGCGGCCTGAGGGTCTGCCAGTATTCTTGGGCATACTCTGGCCATCTTGCAGCTGCGACCCTATACTTTGGCTCAGTAATTCGACGCGACTGTAATAATACAGCTTCCCTGTTGTACTCTGCTGGTTCGCGATCATTTTCATATGAGTTCAAGATATCGAGCCAATTGGAGACATTTTCGGGAGTCGGCTTGTCATCGTCGTAATGCTGTTCGGGGGTCTCATCTCCGATATCATCCTTCTTCTGAACCATAAGCTGCGGGACCGCGTCCGTGGTAAGTATCGAGAACTGAACTGAAATATCCTCAAGGGTATCTGACGATCCAAGGACGAAAGCAAGCTTGGAGCGGACGTCTGAGAGGAGTGCCCTAGCCGCCTTGACACCATCTGATGTGGCATGAGCATGAAAAGACTTTAGAGCAGAGACAACTATCTCGCATCTATCAATCAACGGCCATTCTGGTTCATTTTCATTTCCGGAGTTGGAGCCTGAGGCACTTGGAGTGACGCCCAGTGCACTGTCACCAGAAGTGTCATCCGCTGTCAATTCTGTGATGAAAGACTCGAGACTGTAAAGTGCACCTCCGAGAAGCCTCAGTTCAACAACCAAGTTTTTTATATCAATTTTTGAAGCGATGACTAAATCAGTCTTTGTGGCGTTGAAATCCGTATCTGATGTCTTGGAAGTAGATGATGATGCCTTTAGGTGCGCGCTGATGGCCGCGCAAGCTTCAAAGGTGGAATCTTTCAACGAATGAATCGTCTTTAGAAGCGCTGAGGGCGACATTTTGCTGGTGGTGTTTCCGATCTAGACCTGCCGATCATGTTGTAATATAAACCAATGATACTTCTGTGAGAAGCAATAGTGGCGGATAAATCATCGATTAATTGTGAATATTTATTGATGAAGTGAAGATGTCATGTTGAATGTTGAATGGAGTTTAAGGAAGTCAAGCCCAAGGCTGTCGATGTCATATCAGCTTGAACCAATCAGTGCGCGTCTAGTGGAGCTTGGGCCCCTTTACCTCGCTAGCGCCTGATAGCCTCGCAGCTGATACGTAGTAGAAACATTGTCACTGTCCTACAAGATTTAGAGCATCGAAATAGAGGAAGCAGGTATAGTAATTTATTCCGTCTCTTCGGTTTCACTGTCCGATTTTTCTGGTGCCCTCACGGCCCCCGAGATCTATTGTAGAGTCTCTATAGCTCATCTCACCCGTACCCACCGACCTCGTCGCGGACATTCGGCAATAGCTGGGCGAATTGGGAAGACATTGATCATAGACTGATCTTCTGAGACAGATCCAGGCTGAATCGCAAATCTCTTGTGCTCGCACAACTTCATCTTGGGAGAAAAGTGCTTGTACAAGCTTCTCTGCAAGCACAACCATAGCGCACGTGACCTAGTACTGTCTGCACGCGCTGGTGTTGGGATGATATCAAGACTCTAGCTACAGAAAAGAAGCATAATTTTAGATCAACTTTATTTGCATGGTATCAACTCGGTTTAGAGCTTTTGCGAGACTACCTTGACTATTTCTCAGACTTTGGCGCAGAACTTGTTGATGGTGAGCAGCTATCATCTTATGGATTTGATGTGGCTTGAATACCAGTGACACCAGGACGCGGCAATGACAATCGCAAATTCCAACGGGCGCTAACCTCTATTATGGACTCGAACTCGAGTCCCATGCAAGAGCCTTTCATTCTCAATTGACACAAACGGTGTCACTGACGTGCTAGCAAGTAGATGTATCGAGGGACTTTCGACAGAAGCCCACAGTAAGATCTGTCTAACTCAATAAAGACCCAAGAACTTCTCAATACGAGTAACAACTCCGTAAGTGCGCGAGATAAATATCGTATAACTATAAGCACCTTATAAATCCTCCCAAAGGTCCCTAAGATCTATCGCCGGCTGACTCACACGGCACGATAACAATCCCAAAAACACCAACTTCCTCATTAGGAATCATACAAAACCCGTGGCAAAACTACAAAAGCCAAGCCAAAAGCCGTCATCTATTACTCTTGGGTAGTTCTAATTACCGATCGATCCAAGCGAGATACTGGTACTCGTCTAACCATGTCTTCCCTAACCGTCCGTCCCGCCACCCCAGCAGACAGCGACGCCATCGCAAACATCCACTATCAAGCTCTCAGCGCCTACAACGAATTCTACGCCGCCTTCTTCGAGCGTCATCCCCGAGATCTCATCCCGCTCGCCACGCGCAACGGGCTTAAGAACCCGGCGCAGCACTTCTCGGTCGCCGAAGAGGCGGGGGATGTTGTGGGGTTTATTCGGTACAAGGAGCCGAACTCGAACGCGAGCGGCGGCGGTAACGTCAATGCAAATGACAAGCCTCAGCCTCAGCCGCCGTCTGTTTGGACAATCAAAGAACACATGAAGGATTTTTGGCAATGGTTTGATAAACGCAGTGAGGAGATAGATGCGGCCAAGGATAAAGTTCTGGAGGGGAAAGATCACTTTGGTAAGTTGTGGCTGAAAGTCAATTGCTATTCTTTTCCATTGTTGGTTATCTCGTCTGACAGCGGCGCAGAGGTGATGCATATCATGGTGCACCCAGACCACCAACGAAAAGGTATTGGTGGCCTTCTTCTAAAGACTGTCCTCGATAAAGCCGACGCAGCGAATCTTCCAACCACCATCACTTCATCAATGGAAGGTTATGGTCTTTATAAAAAGTACGGCTTCGAGAGTTTGGGTACTTGGCCAATTGACAACGAAGAATGGGCGCACAAGATCGCAGAGCATGAGAAAAACATCGGATATACGAATGGAGTCATCGGCCTCGAGGATAAATGCAAAGGCATGCACGAGAGTGAAGATAGCATGATCCGGCAGCCCAAGATCCGAACATGAAAATGGCAATAATAAAAACGGTGTTGAGTCATTGGTTGTATCGTCTCAAAATATGGAGATCTACCCGTTCTCTAGTTCGTATTCGTTTTCTCTTTTCCAGAAGACACGGGAACTGGACACCACTTTAAAGTACGAAAAGGGGGGTAGGGATCTGTAAGTGCAACCCCCCGCTCCAATCACGATAAGATCAAGATGGGCAAATCCAGGCACAAACGGCTTAGCGAACACACCGTGGGACCCTTGTTGTGGAGACTGGTCACTGTAGACGTCGGCATCCAGGGCGGCGCAAATTAATTGGATTTTTTGCTTGGTCCCCGCGACAGAAAGCAGAGACACAGACACCGACTGTCGGCGCAAGGCGGCAAGATTCCTGCGGAGCTCATCTTAATACAAGAAAAAAAATCTCAAATGGCCTGATCTCTGATCTCTTCTTTCCCAGGGGTGACTTTCTTATCAATCTCTCTTTCTCTCTCTCTTCTTCCCTTTCTCTCTCTCCATCATCATTGTTCCACGGATTGTTTTGATCGCCAATCGCAACCATGGACGCTATACTAGAGATCCTCGACCCGTATGTCTTCGACCACGGATACGCATACTTGTTCCCCCAACAAACACAGCTGCAATACGGCGCCAACTCAACGGGCTTCGCGACATCCTCCAAGAACTTCGACGATGAATACTCTCTCAACTTTGGCTCATCGCTGCCTCGCGACGATATTTACCGCCAAAGCGCTTCAATTCTCATGATTGCTGGCTTCGGCGCCGCTTTTATTTACGTTATCTCCGCCGCCATCTCATATTACTTTGTTTTTGACCGCCGTCTTGAACACCACCCTCGATTCCTCAAGAACCAGATCAGACAGGAGGTCCAGTCTAGTTTCTTCGCCATTCCTATTATCGACCTTCTTACCCTGCCTTTCTTCCTTGGAGAGGTGCGCGGTCACAGTCTGCTGTACACGAATATCGACGAGTACGGCTGGTCGTGGTTGGCGATTTCTACTGTTCTTTACATGGTCTTTAATGATCTTGGTATCTACTGGATTCACCGTCTCGAGCACCACCCTAGCATTTACAAGTACATTCACAAGCCTCACCACAAGTGGATTAGTAAGTCAATATCTTGCACGTTGTCAATTGACCGAGCTAACCTGTCCTCAGTTCCTACTCCCTGGGCTGCCATTGCTTTCCACCCCGTCGATGGCTACGTCCAATCGCTCCCTTACCAGTAAGTCGCGCCTCAATTGAGCCATTGGAGCTGTTATTAACAAGAATAGTGTCTTCGTCTACATCTGCCCCATGCAGAAGCACCTCTACATGTTCCTCTTCGTCTGCGTTCAGGTCTGGACCATCCTCATCCACGACGGCGACATGATTACCGGCCACTGGCTCGAGAGGTTTATCAACAGCCCCGCCCACCACACTCTTCACCACATGTACTTCACCTGCAACTATGGTCAGTACTTCACATGGGCCGACAACTACTGGGACTCCCACCGAGCTCCCATGCCCGAGCTGGATCCCATCCACGAGTCCATTAGAGTCATGAAGGAGAAGGGACTTGCGGACAAGGATGGTAACCCCATCAAGAAGTCCAAGAATGAGTAAATACTCGGTACGAAACGACATGACAAGAATACATCAATAAGATGAACGAGCAGGTGTCGGACTACAACACTACGACCAATCAGGTGCCGGCACCATTACGACTGGAGTATCCCTGGCCTTACAGCTTCATCACTGTGTAGAGATTCCGGGGCTCTTACGAAAAGGGTTCAATCAACAAGATAGACATTTTAATAGCAGCGTTGCATACGGGGTTTTTGTTTCGACAGGAAATATATTGACTAGAGGATAATAGCATAAGTATAATACCAATCTGATAACCGTGCATATATCCCAAAACCTGTCCTCCGATGCTCACCAAACTACGCCTCAGCTACTACGCCAACTTTTATATCCACCAGCACCGCCCACATCAAGAACTTAGACTTCGACACGACCCTGGGTGATGGGGTGAGTGTCGATGCCCCAACCGAACCGTCTCTTCATTGCCTTCCAGATCTCGATAAGACCAACGTAGACAACAACACAGCCAGCGACGACACCCCACTCCCAAGTAAGACCCTTATGCTTGAAGACTTCGGTGTTGAGGTAAGGGATGTACACAATGGGGAAGATCATGACGAAGCCAGCAACAACAGACCAGAAGAGGAACTTGTTGTGGTAGATAGTTCGGAACACGGAGAAGGGGCCTGAGGCACGCTCGTCCATGTTGAACAGACTGCGATGGAAATGCTTGACCTCCCAGGCTGTGACCAGCAACAAGAAGGCCAGGGTGGAAAAGGTCGTGGCACGGGCTCGGTACACAAGGTCACATCCCTCAGTTCCGCTCTCGTTGCAGTGAGGGACCATGTTATAGTAACCTTGGCCAGAGGCAGCGTAGTTGACAATCATGAAAGCGGCCAAACAAAGGGAACCCGAGCAGAATCCATACACGAGCTGATCACGGACCAAGTCAAAGGTGAAAACACCCCGGCTCAAGCTGCGAGGAGGTCGGCGAAGGATATCAGGAGAAGCCTCTTCTAAACCGAGACCCAAAGCCAAGGGCGACGAGGTCACGAGGTTTGCCCAAAGAATCTCCAGAGGAGACAGAGGGAAGACAGCGTATCCGTTGGTATCCTTAAAAGCCAGACCGATAAGCAACAGGACAACCTGAGCCAAGTTGGAGGTGAGAAGATGGAGAAGGAACTACACCAGTTAGCAATCATGTCAAAAAGGAGGACGTTGTATAAGCATACCTTTTGGATATTGTCGGCAAGACGTCGACCTTCCTGGATACCGGTAACAATAGAGGCAAAGTTGTCATCAGTCAAAACCATGTCAGCAGCCTCTTTGGCGACATCGCTACCACGGTCTCCCATGGCAATACCGACATCAGCCTGCTTGAGGGCTGGGGAATCGTTGACACCGTCACCAGTCATAATACAGAAAGCCTTGCGGCGATGAAGAGCCTCAATCATGCGGACCTTGGTCAGCGGGCTACAACGAGCGAGAACGACAGGGAGTTCATCGAGAGCATCAATCTGGTCGTCGCTGAGAGCGCCAAAGTCGGCAGCCGCCATGACGGTATTGGACTTGAGACGAATGTCCTTATTGAGGATACCAACTTCATAAGCGATGGCGGTGGCGGTCTTGATGTGATCACCAGTAACCATGTGGACAGTAACACCGGCAGCGCGACATTGGGCCACGGCACCAGCAGTCTCAGGGCGGGGAGGGTCGTAGAGACCAGCAAGACCGACGAACTGGAGGTCGTTCTCGACCTTGGCACGATCATGGCAGTCCTGAACATCGCCGTTCATAGGCTTGGTTGCAATGCAAAGCACTCGCAGTCCTTGGCTAGCGAGTTCCTCAGCCTTAAGAAGAATCTCCTTCTTGAACTCTTCCGTCTCGGTGAGCTTAGTAAGGAGGATCTCAACGGCACCCTTGGTATAGACGTTTCGAGTCTGCTCAACCTCATTGCCGTAAACGACACTCATGAGCTTGCAGGACGAATCGAAAGGATGCTCAGCCACCAGGATATCACCTGAAGAGGTGCTGCGACCGAATCTCATGGCGAAAACCTTGAGAGCGATTTCGGTTGGCTCACCAATGGCCTTCCATTCAGTATCCTCAGATGTAATGATACTGCTAGAATCGGTCTCGGGCTCCTTCTTGCCATCACTGACTGTGGCATTGTTGCAGAGTGTGAGAACCTTAAGGAAGGTGTTGAGATAACTTCCAGCCAGATCGGCGGACCACTTGACAGTACCACTGTAAGGGTCATAGGGGTTAGCGGTACCTTCTACGGTACCTTCAAGATCGCCGCGGAGCCAGACCTTTCGGGTGATCATGCGTCCTTGAGTCAAAGTACCAGTCTTGTCGGAGCAGATGTTGGTGACACCACCAACGGCCTCAAGGGAAGGCATCTGTCGGACAATGACATTACCGCGAACCATCGCCTTGGTGGCAACAGCCATGGTGACAGTCAAGACGGCAAGGAGAGACTCGGGAATAACAGCCACACCGACGCAGATTCCGTAGAGAAGGACCTCATCGGTGATCTCCCAGAGACTGACGGAAAAGACGATAATGGCGAGTAGAATGGCGAAGGCGAAAAGCAACAGGGCAAACTTGCTGAGAGTGACCTGAAGAGGGGTGCCTTCGAGACCAAGGATTCTGCGACTGAACTGGTAGGATCTCCAAACGAGGCGACCAAAGCCGCTCCTCTGGGTATCATCGTTCTTGTTCTTGCGCAGGAGTTCGGCGATTTGACCGACCTCAGTCTCCATACCGGTTGCGATTACAATACCGGTAGCGCGTCCACGGGTGACGGAGCTTCCGGAGTAGGCCAGGTTGATACGATCTCCCATGGGCATATCAGGGTCGGTAAAGATGACATCAGGCTTCTTGCTGATGGCGATCGATTCACCGGTGAGAAGTGCCTCGTCGGTAGAGACGTTGATACCTTGAACCAGACGCAAATCGGCTGGAACAACATCGCCAGTGGCAAGGGAGACAATGTCACCCTTGACGAGAGTTTCGGCCTTGACGGTTTCACTCTGGCCATCTCGGATGACCTTACACTTGGGAGTGGACAGGGCGTAGAGTGACTGAATAGTCTGCTCAGCGCGGTAATCCTGGATCAATCTAGATGGATATTAGCATACTGTGAGAACTGACGGTGGCTAGATGAGATTCGGACTGTCAGCTTCAGGGTATGGCACAGGATTCGACCTCAGTGCTTGGGGCTTCAGGCCTTACGCATGGCAAAATCACAGGCTTCACCATATGGCAGCAGGAACAAGAGGGACAGAAAAGGTGTAGCAAAGTGCAACAACGAAGTGGGGAGTTGTAGCAACAGCAAGCGACGGCTCGAGCTGATTTAGCTGAGCTTTTTGACGCAGCAAAGACATACCCGACAACGATGTTGAGAACAATGACGGCGGCCACAACGGCACCCTCAATGTAATCCTTAATAGCAAAGGACAAAGCGGTCACGGCGATGAGGACGACAGTCAAGGCATTGGCAACCTGCTGGATGAAGATCTCGTAGAGCGAAATCCCCTTGGCGCCTTTGATGGAATTAGGGCCATCCCGAGCAAGTCGGGCGGCAGCCTCCTCGCTGCTCAAACCATCGTCAACGTCAGACTTGAGGTCTTGGGCGACGCGATGAGCAGAGAGCGTATGGGGAAGAATTGGCTTCTCTATAGCTAGGTCGGGGGGTTCCGCTATAGGAGGCTGGTCGTCCTGACCGGTAGCGACGGTCGACGAGTCCGACGTGGTAGTGGCGTGAACTGCACCATTCGCGGATTTAGATTCGGTTTCTCCCATCGAATGGGTGTTGGTATAAGCGAAAGCTGGGGGGGAGGGTTTAAGGATTGGCTGGTGTAAGAATCAGCCAGAACAAGGTAACTGGGTAAACTTGAAAGAAAGTTGAAGATGTAAGATAAAAAGAGGTCTGAGATAGAGATCGCGAGAAACACGATTTCTGGGTAAAGAAGAAAGGAAAAGTCATGGAAGGAAGTCGAGGGGTGGCACCTTTTATCTGTAAATGGGAAGGAGTGGTAGAAGGGACCCGGAGAGATATCGGAAAGAGCAACAGCACGATTCGAGAAGAGAGGCTCTGCCTTCCTTCGAAGATGGGAGTCCGCACCTATCCCAAACTTGAAGTCCACTAAGCTCGGGGGAGTTGGATGGATCCAATCAAGGCGATACATCGAGACAGGGAAGGGAAGGTGCAGTACGTACACTATCGTCAAAGTGAAGCTGGACGGGATACTGGTGGGGTTGCCCCGCATTCAATTAACACTGTGCCATTGAATGGTACTAAGAAGTACAATCAAGAGACATGATTATCATTATGGGAGTGTCAAGTTGTATCTCATTTAGATCAGTGAATCACAATTATTCATAGAATTAGAAGGTATTCTGCTTCCAATAATCAATTTAGCGATCGAGCATCCAACATTTTCTTTGTCGTCGTCTCAAACAAGCTTTAGCCAACCTCTCCAAGATGATCGTCAAGATTGAGTTTGGTGGAGCCAAAACAGCTTCACTGGTCCTGTTAAGCTGTGGACTTGAGCGAGACAACAACTCGACCCAAACCAACAAAGAACAACCATGTACCCCCATGTACCGCTCCTTGGCATGCAGTATCTCGTGGCAGCCAGGCGAATCAACGCTTACCATGCCAAGGTCACGAGGGGTTGCAAGGGCGCGTGTCGGTCGGATCATTATCTTTTTCCTTGGACTGTCCCTTGTTGCTATTCCGTGCGGACTAGGTAATCTTTGCTCGCGTCATCTGTCAGTAGCCGACGGAGATAATTGTTATCGCGGGAGGTGATCTGTCTTTGTGGCACTTGAATAGGAGTGTTTGTCTTTGACATATGCAGGGGAATACAAATGAAGACAACTAGATTGGACAAGAGCACATGATTGTGTACCAAAGCAGACAAACACAATCACTTTTACCTGGTTCTATCATTTCAAAGCAGTTACTGTGCCAGCTTTTCTGCTGCTACTGTCCATTAGCGTCTGTCGTCAGCAGGGACTGATGGACTGACGATAACTCACCATTAATCGCAATCAACACGACGTTAGCTAGCCGATGACCAATCATATAGCACGTTTTGACCTCGCCTTCTCTTAATGAGAGAATGCTTGTTTGAACTTGGCATGGCTTGGGCTTGGCATACAACGACATACGGTCCATAACACAATTGGTTATGCTTCGCCTCGGCCAAGACTGTTCCCTATCACCTGCTATGACAAGAATGGCCTGGTCCCTTGGCAGTGTGTAATGAATGTCACTGCAGTACTGATAATCTTTTTGCGGAAACTTGCATCGTACACTGTTTGTCTATATGCTTGTTTTGTACCTCGATGACCTATTTGAGTCTGCACATCCTTGCTTCTTATTTGTTGCTACGGGTCTTTTATCCATGGGCCCTGTTTTTGGAGGCTCTTGGCCCAGAATTTACGCTAACATTTAAGCTTAAGCATTGGGGTGGCCAGCAGAGCCAGGGATCTTCCTACAAAACCGCCGGGCTTGAAACGGTCCAACCATTGATTGACTTTACGGTTTCATACTGTGGAATCCTGGAACCAATGTCTTGTTTCTCTCTCAATTACCATCACTGACCTCATGGACTCTAATCAACCGTCATAGCACCGACCCGGATACCTTCAACCGACGGGGCACCGCACAGCCACGAAGGCAAACCGCAAAAGAACAAGGACTTAAAGGAGGCAATGGAGACAAAAGAATTAGTGCAGGCTTAGACTAGATCCTCATCCTGTTTTTCTATAACCACTGAATCAGTGTTAGTTTTTAATGTAACTCCTCTGCCACGTAATGAACTACAGTGGCTGGAGTGGAGACAGCTCTTTTCAGATCTACGGACAAGGAAAGCTTGTTCACTGTGTGAATGTCATTGCAACTTGGCAAGATTAGAAAGAGAAAAAAACCGGGGATCTCGGTGCTGTCTTTTGAACTCCGGACCGGTCCTGCACCGGGAGATGCAACCTTATCCGTAGCCGTAACGGAGTATGGACGGGATCTGTCATTTAAACAACTTTAGACAGCCAATGGCGGTTCAGGTTAATGACAACCCTGGCATCGTGAATCGATTTGAACGGGGTAAAGTCCGGGGAAGAAAATGGATCCGAACAGTCTCCAGAGTCTAGACTGTCTTGCTTCCCCGGATATGAACATCCAACGCTCCTCAACAAGCTCGACAGGCCTTCAATACGTCTCGCTCGCCGAGCCAACAACTCGTATCTCCGCTGTGGACTTCAAAATAACCCTGTATCTGCAGTATCGGCCGATTGTCATGGCGCGAGTATCTGCTTTCTCCAGTAGACTCCTCCGTATGGCGTCTCATTCATGTTCTTGGCTTCATACTGATGTCCCATTTACCGTTAATCGTGCGGGGTTCGGGGTATTAGCACATGTTTTGGTATCACAAATGGAGTAAGATATCTACAAGAAAAGCAACGAACTTCGGGACAATTAGGGATCACCCATGAGTCTTGTGTTGCAAAGAGACATGATGGCTTTTCGGGATAGGCGATGCCGATTACTAACTTTCGCGGGAGATGAGGACATGACATTGACTGGTACAGATACAGTGTCAGTGGTTGTCCTACCGATGAGAATCTCATATACGCAAGTGACACATCCAGTATGTGAGTGGTCCCTTCACAGAATCACTTGGATCTTGGCTTTTACCATGACACTCTGTATAATTGCCCAGAAAGATGGTTCTATGGACGAAGCGACATCGTCTGCCGCTCCACGATGTTGAGAATGTTCTCTCATTGCACTGGCCCCTGAAAAGGCTCAGTCTCATGCACTCTATGGACGAGACAAGGTCTCCTCGGCGAGAACACCGAGAGCACTGGCAGTAACATGATGATACAGGATACTTGACCTGCATTCAAGCACTTTGGCCTCCACTTCTTCCTGTGCCTATAGCACGATGACGGACACTACACTACATGTATGGAGTACACAGTTTACAGTACTATGAGGAACCAACATCACTCTGTTGCATATCATCTTTGAATCACAAAGCAGGGTGAGAGCAATGCAACAAAATCAGGTTATCTACCTGCAATACGTAAATCCACCACCACACATGGCTGCAACTGACTAGAGCAACTACCAAATAGAGTAACACTCCCAACTCTATAAAACCACCAACTTCTCGCCAAGCAACAAGCCCTTATCCGAGGAGATTGATGAACGGCTCCGGCCACTTCCCCCACACAAGCGGCTGATCACCCAACCGTCCACTAACCGGGGCGAGCAACTTGATCTTACGTCTCTCCTCATCCACATCCGAAACATACAGAAAGCCCATCACACTCGCAGCTCGGACAACATCAGGCGCATCCTTAGGCGCAGCGTGCATGACAGCGAGCGTCCAGTGCTGCATTGGCGTAGAGGGATCTTCCTTGGCAATACTTTGAGGGTTTTCTAGAAAAGTCAGTAAGTTTGCTCTGTAGGAGGTGGACGGGGTTGTTACCGTCGGGAGTGTGGTAGACTGTAACGTTGTCAAAGTCGACTTGTTGGATCAGGGGGCTGAGGGTTCGCTTGGTATCACCGAAGAAGTATTCCTTGATGGCAGCTTCTCTAACGTGCTGGAGGAATGCTTCGTCGCGGACGACTACACCGTCGGACTTGTCAATGGGGACGACGCTAATGGGTTCGCCGAGACTTGTTCGCTCGGTGCTGAATTTTCTGGATAGCTCGGCGGTGATGCCTGGGGAGCCAACCACGATGATGACATTGACTGTTGCTGTTAGCCTCTGCCCATTCACGATGTTCATAATTGATGTCAGAAGGATTGGGCTTAGGCTACTGAGATAAAGTAGCCTAAGCTTGCATAAGACGACCAAATTACTTCGTCTCTTATGCTCCGGCGGGCAACTATTCTGACATCCTGACGGTCACGTACCTGAAAATTCGTCGACGATGTGTGCTACGAGCTCGTATCCGTCCTTGCTCTGCTCAGGAAGACCCATGCCATCAATGATAACACCCGAGCTCTTGACGTCGGGGTCCTCGCTCAAGCGGGCACTCACGCTTCCAGCAAGCTTACTCGTAAGTTCGCGATAGAAATCCGGATCTTCGTCAGGTGAAGCCTTGCCGTAGTAGAACACCAGAGGTAGCTTCACGGGCACACTGCTCGGCCCGCTGGTATGCGTACTTCCCCAGCCATCCACAGCTTCAGGATCCATGATAGTCGCGAGAACACTGGCACTCAACGTACCAGGCAAACTGAGCAGTCCTTCCCTCGGATTCGTGTTGACCACTAAAGGTTGGTATCCCATTCTCGTCGCATAACTCGCCAACGTCCGCGCGACCGTCGTTTTTCCCACATCCGCAGGTCCAACGATAAGCACTCTCGGACCCTCCTTGCCCTCTCGCTCCGCCTTCTGTCGCATATCATTAAGCTGTCCATGGAGGTTCATGTGCGCATTGGCAGGGTTATCCGTCGGGTTCGCATATTCGGCCACAGACTCGACGTCGCAGTGTCCATCGACTTCGAACTCGCAACCGTGCCAGGTGAGGATCTTCGACTTGACGCCCGCGAAGGTGTAGGCGTTCTTAGGACCTAGTTCGACGCCATCTTTTTCAGCTGTGCCGGAGAGGAGCTTGACGACTACGGGGGAGGCGAGGGAGGTTTGGAAGCGCCATTCGCATGCGGGTCGGAGGGTGACGACGCGGGTGGTTGAAGTTGTGGTGGGCTTTGTTCAGAATGTCAGTAAGTTCGGTTTGACGATGGATTGACGGGTTGGATATTTACCTGTGTGGGAATCTGGCCCAAGCCTGGAATTGACATGGTCGCTACATCGACTTTTTGTATGAAAGAGAAGGACGTCGCGATTGTAGGTGAGAGGTACGGTACGTGGGGCCGGTGGAAGCTTTCCAGAAGCTCGGAGCAGGGGTCGAGGTTGCTGGCTCTGACATAAATACCAAGCAGTTTCAATCCACAAAAGGAGAGGTAATTTTGTCAGCCATCTGTGATTAAATCAAGGTCATCTAAGCTACCCTAAGCCTTTTCATCGACTCCCCTATCTGGCATGTTTTAGTTCCTTTTTATGATCACTTTTCTTCTTCTTCGTCCTTCTTCGCTACGTTATCATCCCTCCCATTCTGAGCATCATCCACCGATGGAGCAGGTCGTTCATTCTCTCTCGGCTCCTTGTAGTGTCGCATCATCTCTTGAGGGAGATAGACGTAGAACGACGGGACGATATTCTCAATACCCTTGACAAATCGCAACCCCGCATCCAGTTCACAAATGCTTGCCTCAATTCTCATTCCTGGCACCATGTTCACCAGAAGCGCATCATCAAAGAAAAGCGTCATGGTCGGCTCCTCAATCGGCCATGTAGTGGGAGGTCTCTCCCAATCATCCTCGATGACGCCCTGTTTGAAGATGGCCTTGCCAACAGGGGTGTGGTGAGCTGCCTTGTCGCCGATAACCAGAGACTTGACTCGCTTGACGACGTCGTCGCTGGGACGAACCTTCTCAACTAGCTCAAGTGTACATTCGAACTCTCGAGTGATGGTAGGCTTCTTAGTAGTCAACTTTTCGAACAAGTCAGGTTCATCCATGAGAGCGAAGGCCGTGAAGAAGACAGAAGTAGGATCGAATTCCTCAGGTCGCTTGAAGTCCAAGAACGACCACGACTCTTCGGTGATGGCTTCGGGACAGAAAAGCTCAGCGGCAGCAAGGTTGAAGTGACCGGGGAGTCCAGCACAGAGCTCTCGAATCATGGGCCACCCCTTAGCAGCAGTCTTGCAAACTTCTATCGCAGCATTGACATTATCCTCATACTCGGGACAAACGTTGTGCATGAGGACGTAACGGAGAAAGTTCTCGACAGTGCTGATGCCCTCCATCATTCCCACATACTCGAAAGAAGTAAGCTGAACGAGAGTGACTGAGAAGAAACCAGCAGCGACGCCAGGAAAGTCGACTGACCAAGCCTCCTTGTCTCCGTTGTAGTACCGCTGCCCAGCGGCAGAACTAGCCCAGATGATGTCTTTCGCGGTCGCGTCCCGACGTTCAGCGGGGGTGAGTTCCTTGAGTTCCTTCTGGCTAAGACCACCGAAGGTGTTGGGTTGGCAGTCGACGCCTCCGAGGAAAAGGTATTCCTCAAAGTATAGGGTTCGAGTGCCTTGAAGACGGCGTCTGGAGCGGAAACGCTGGATGCATGCTTGCATGCGCCTAAAGATGTCAGTAGTGAATCTTTGTCCGGGCACGGTTCATCTTACTCTGCAAATGGAACATCGCTGGAGAAATTAGCTATTGTCTCATCGGCTCTGGGAATATCACAACTTACGGAGCATAGATGTCATCCTTTTCCTCCTTAGCCTCATTAGGGGTCATGGGCGGATCAGCGTAGAACTCTAGGCCTTCGTCAGTACACATTCATTATACAAATAGAAGCCGAGCGCATGCCTTCAAAACCCGTTCCTCGATTCTTGGGAAGCGCTCCAGGGCCACGGTTGGCGAGTGCTTTGCTTCTGCTCTTCGCTTTGCCTTGCTTTGCGACGCCTTGAAGCGAGGCAGGTAGCGTAGGTGGCGGAAGGTATTGTTCTTCCTTTTCGTCCTTCATGTTCTCCTTATCATCGGAGTGAGGAGTGACATCGTTAGTCGGATCGGCCATCTTGACAAGCACGTGGTGTAGCGATGATTGATGGTGTGAAGGAAAGAAATCGCGATGAAGGTTGCTGGAGTGGAAAGAGCGAGACTCGGTGATTCACTGGCACGAAGAATTCTTGGAGCGGAAGATCAGCATTTTATCAAGAGATTTATGCAGTGAGTGGACGGGGAAATAAACAGAAGTTCGTTTTCTTATTTTGCGACGAGCTCTTGCTTCGAAATTTGGAACGGCAACTGGCAGCTGCTGGCAGCCAGTGTTTGTTTCAAGCACGGCCAGACATCAACGGCAAGCTACTCCTAAGCTGCATGTTCGCGACAATCTGTGGTATTTCTCTAGTGATTGTATTCGAAAACAATCTATTGTCCATGTGGTCGAGGTCCAGCATAATGCAATCCAACTCAAGATAAAACATACTTTGCAGTGCACCCTCACCTAGGCTTGCCAACTACCTTAGTACCCATCACATACTGGGCTTAGCTATTGATACAATACCCAGAACACCTTCTACTATCAAGCATTGGATTTTGGACTTGAGAATGGTGTAGGAATTATATTGGCTCGCTCACAGTCCTGCGCATTGCCTACCTACGTCCCACGGCTCCCAAAAAGCCACACTCGTTGGCCACAAACAAATCTGCACTTAAGATATCTGTACAGGTAGCGAAATGGCTTCAAGGCAAAGGTCTATTCTATCTACGAGGAAACGCGAAATACGGGGAAATGATATCTTGCACATACTCAGCCTACTAGCTGGGCTCCAACCAAGGCGGATTCTCGTGATAGCCTCTTCTCGTTAGTGCAAGCACCAATAAACCACGCCGGCGAATACGGGCCGGCCCATCCCGACCAAGAAGGGTGCAAATTATTATCGGAAGCTAGCTGAATTTCCATTTCTGTAAGAGAAGGATTTTCACGAAACGGCACAGCAATCTCGATCTGATTCGTGGGTGGTTGGAGGTCAGTTGATGGAGGTAGAGGTCACGAGGAGATTTGGCGTCGCTCGCCTAAGCTGAGTGGTAAAATCGATACGGAGGGTGTGATAAAGTGAGTGAGACTTTGGGCTTTGAGGTCGTACAAGTTTGTGAACATATTCATGTTGATTGCTTATGCTGTGATTCGGATATCTGCACTTCGGATTTGATAGCATCTAAGCCATGAGCTGATGCACGTAGGCATGTTTTCTTTTCCGTGTTTGCTTTCTGTGTCTCAGACTTGTGATTCTTAGTGCATCGATTACATGCGTCGTGAGCGAAATGACGAATCTCTTGTCATTCTCCATCAGATTCCCTTGTGGTCTTACGTTGACTTACCAAAATCGCATAGTAAGAATATGATCGCCAGAATGTGAAACGCCAGCGAATTAGATAAAATAACACATGAACAAATTCGTGATCAGAATGTTCTGTGTTCCTTGCATATTCGTCCTCTCTGCTGGGTCTGATGATTGCTGTCTTTGCGACGTGTAGCCAGTCGAGAAGGATAGTATCCGGGTGAGACAGACTAGGCGTACACTTGACCCATGGTCCAGCTTGGAAATGGCCGAAGTTCAAAAGAATGCCCAGCCTAACTCCCACTTGGTAGCCAGGGAGGACCCTGGATAGACCACTCTGACAGGCCATAGGCCATATGCTGGCTGTGGCTCAGCGAGGCAGAGTGCCGCCCGTCAGGGTTCAATCTGACTGCTGTTTGGCTAGTGACTTACAGATATTGCCGCCCAGCGCTTGGGGCTTTGGTTTGTTCAGGGGCTTTGCATCGCGCTTCGGGCCTCGTCTCGCCATCGCTCGAGGTAAGGTATTCACAGAGTCTGGGCTGTGTCGATAGGACTTTCTATTCACTGAAGTTTCCGAAGAGTCTCCCAGCCACGATCGGCCTCTTTTTTATTAAGTGCTTAGACTAGATTTGTTGGTTGATAACTGCCTGTTGTTCGGATAGTTGTATAAACACCAGGCATATACCCAGTGGATAACAACCCTACAGTCCCTTGAAAACTATATTATATTAAAACCGTTGAAACGAGATTGTCTGTTGGTTTTGCACCGCCATCCTTCATCTAACGTTACCGTCGGCTTGTCCTGTTGCTGTTGCATCCGCCACAATACTCACTACACTGCACTGCACTCAGTAGTATCAGTGCATCTTTGAGGATCAAATTTGGATACTACAAAATTGCCACTCGGATCCTCCTCCCGTTAATCAATTCAACTCACTCCCAAATTGCCTGTGGACGAAACGGAATCGACCCCTCTGAACAAAGCCTAGACTTGTGCCTTGACGTGTCGCACCTTGATCAAAACAGTCAAGACTGGAGTCCTCCTGCGCTGATCATTTTCTCTTGGTGCTCCTTGAATCGTTCGCTTCTTTTGGCACCCCTGAATTCTTGGAATAACTACATCATCTGCCTTGGTCAGGGAACTTCTTTTGTTCTTTTCTTCTTCCTTATCTCTATTATAAGAACAACCAACGTCAGCGGCAAAACATTTTGTTTGGTCTTGGTCTCATATTTTTTCCCCAGATGAAAACTCATTTGGCGCTCTCTCCACTCAAAACTAAGCATTCCCAGCGCTTCGCCCTGTGCTGAGCTGACTGAGCCACTGCCCCTCGAATCTATCGCTCTCCAGCTTCATCGATTCAGAATTCCATTTCTTTTCAAACAACTGCGCATCTCTCCACACTCCTCTTCACCGCCCTGTTCCCCGTTACACTTCTTATATCCTCTTTCGTCTGTCGCTTCTGGAAGTTGATATTCATCTTTTCCCCCGCATTGATCCATCCTTTCTTGCCCGTTCAAGTTCAAATCTTACCGTTACACCGACGACCGGCGCGCGCAAACCCACCGCCACACTTTCTTTCTTACACAGTTCAAAGTCCCATCAACAATGATGGGATCTAAACAAATGCCTGATCGCAAAGAGCTTCGCAATTACAACTACGCCGTCGCCGGCCAGTAAGTGACTCTATCCTTTTCGCCTTGCATTCGCGCTTCTTATTGAGCACCTTTTGTGCTCCCTGAATTGCGCTACCGTTGTTTCTTGGCATCTGCGTCACAATGCCTCGTTCCCCGCGGCGCTCTACACAATGCTAATTCCGTCGATTACAGTGCCGGCACACTCTGTACCCCTGACGGCGAGCTGTTCATTAAGCCATGTACCCAATCCGAGATCGAGTTCTACGAATCTGCCAATGAAAGATACCCCGAATTCGCCGATATCATGCCCTTGTTCATGGGCTCCCTCCTGCTTACCGACCCTACGGAAGCAACAATAGACGAAGCCGTTGCTGGAGTCATCTCACATGCCGGGGACTTGAAGACCTCAAAAGAAGAGATTGTCGCATCAGTTACTGAACAAGTTGCCCATGCTACCGAAACATTCCAAAAAGAGCAACAAAAGGAGCAAAAGAAGGAGGGTGGTGCAGCCTGGGTTCCTGCCAAGGACAACAAGATCAAGACCGACAAGGCGGTTGTGCTGGACAATGCCTCCTTCGGCTTCAAGTGCCCCAATATCCTCGACGTAAAGCTGGGTATTAGACTGTGGGCCGACGACGCACCTGAACAAAAGAAGCAGCGCTTCAACAAGATCTCGGCCGAGACAACACACGGCAGCTTGGGGTTCCGGATAGCAGGCATGCGAGTTTACCGTGGGTCGGAGGATGCTTCAGAATTGGACGAGGAGAACTACAAGATCTACGACAAGGATTACGGCCGAACAACAGTGAAGGAGGAGAACATTGTCAACGAGTTCCGAAAGTTCATCTTCAACAAGAGTGCGGGTATAGATGAGGATCTTGGCAAGGCCGTCTGCACTGCCTTTGTGCGGGACCTCGAAAGAGTTGAGGAGGTTCTTTTGAAACACGAAAGCCGAATGTATTCTTCTTCGCTACTCTTCTGCTTCGAGGGCGACGGCCAAGCTCTCCGAAGTGCCATCGAGGAGAACAACGCACTTATCGACGCAGAGGCTGGTATCGGTCAAGCAGCTCGCACGACCAAGAGGGTTGATAGCGGCATCGCTCTGGACGACGAAGACGAGCTCGACGAAGACTCCGACCTCGAAGCCTCCCTCCCCCAAATCTACTCTCTCAAGCTCATCGACTTTGCCCACGCCGAATGGACACCCGGCCAAGGTCCCGACGAGAATGCCCTAACCGGCGTAAGGAGTCTTTTGCGCATCTTTAAGGAGATGTCATAGCGTGGCGAGAAAAGAAGGACATTGGCACCTTTGATGATCATGACCAAAAGCGACGATTCCTATCAGATGAAATGGACAAACCTGAGGATGGAATTTTTAAGAAAGCATTTTGCTTAGAGAGAAACGGCAGGATACTCGATATACCCTTGTGCTTAAGGATCGAAAGGGAAACAATGTAGAAACATGGCTGCTCAGCAGCTTGGCGCATGGTGTCTTATGGCAATTGATGACTTTATTCTTTGATGCTCAAACAGCACAATGTTACTTGTGCCTCAAAATCTTGTAGGCTCTTGCAGCCATGGGTTGGCGTTCACTTAGGCTTGAATTATAGTTGAAGGTTTGTAAAATAGATGGCTACAGCCCAGAGTTATACACACAAGCAGTCTTGGTAGGTTCAAATCACATGTCAATTGTATTTGTGACAACACGCATTTATACAGTGAATCAAGTAGACTTGTAGGCCGGCTTTGTGACTACGAAGTTCGAATTAATTTTTCATTTTGCATCTTCATATCACATAAGGTAACGGCGACGGATTCTGTTGGTGAAAAAGGTTTTCTGTCATAAAATCTAACTAACCCTATAGTCCGAGAGCCGTTCATCATAAGAAAGAGGCGAAAACCCAAACCGACCCATGTGCGAAACTCCGATTGTATATTAAATAGGCAACGTCAAAGAAGGATATCATAAACATCGTGTGTGAGCACGGCTGTTCGCCAATACCCATCATTCTGCACACCAGCCTCCGCACACCAACCCATAATACAAATCCAGCCAGCCAATCCTCTTGGGTTTAGAGTCCACCACCAGCAAAAATAACATCGTGGAAGGATGCAAAAATGAAATTATCTGATGAGACTGGGACTCGAACCCAGGAGGATTGCTCCACCAGGAAATTGGTGTTAAGGTTAACCTTAACCTGGCGCCATAACCAACTCGGCCATCTCACCCAAGGTCCTTAGACCCGCTTGTTGAGAATCACTGCGCAAAATTGTATCAAGTCGTCTTGATGGCTATGGAGACGGGTTTGAAACCGCCTACAGCCCTTATTTCCGTGTTTTTCGTTAGATCATTCGATCGGGCATCTAGTCCTTGGACTGAATCTTGTGGTCTCCTGCAACAACATCGGCGTAAGAAGGAGGAACACCCTGATCGTTAGAGCTGCCCTCGCCGTTATTCGTGACACCCTGCTGTTGAGGCGTGGGACGAGAAGAGCTGGAAGCTTGCTGGGTGGTGCCGTAGTTCACGTTGCCGGCGTTGCCATGGTGAGGCTTAGGCTGAGGCTTAGGCTGCTGGTTCTGGTTGCCGTGCTGATGAGGGCCTGGTGGGCACTGGACGTAGACGTATGTGACGCGGTTGCCCTCGCGGTCTTGGGGCAGAGACTCGTACTCGTAGGGTGGCTCGGGGTACTTGGCGATGAGATACCAAGCGTGGATGAGGCCAGGGATATAGCCAAGACAGCAGAGGAGGATGTTAATGAGGGAGTCTGCGCTGCAGAGACCGCACTTGACCCATACTGAATTGCAGTGTTAGTGATGCGCGAGTTGGTCAAAGCGATGGAGACTTACCAGGCAGTGGGGGGAAAAGAATGGCGAGGAAAGCGAGGAAGAAGTCGGCGGAACACATTGTTGCGCGATAGTGAGCGATCAGGTTTTATCAAGTGAAAGAATCACAAATTGGTCCAAGAGTTGAATTGAAGGGTCTTTGTGTGTTGATTTGAGGAAGTTAGGAAGAGTGAGTGTAAAGTTAAAGAGGGCGTGTGACCAGGCTGACAATGACGCTGCTGGGGGATCTTCTGCGACAGAAGTTAGGTCACCTGGAGGTGGCGTTCCTGGGGGAGGGGCTTGCGTAAGAGGTGCTGCGGCAAGGATAATTTGAGTGTTTGATTGGTCACAAGGAGAAATGTCAGTCTAGAACCCCGCCGACAGCCACAGTCGGGTCATCACTGAAGCAATGAATTCAACGGTTGTGAGGCAGCCTGAGACTCTCAACAATACTGAGTCGACATAAACAAAGGATTTGTTGTAAGCTATCGCCAGGCTTCCATATTGTTACTCTTAACCGTGATTCAGGGGTGGTTTAGCGACAGTGAATAGCTCGCTTCTTATCTCGACTGATATCGTATCTTTTACACTACGTCACTGCACTTACATGATGATCTTAAGCAAGATATGCGCCAGGCAGAAGCGAAGAACCTTCTTACACGCATGATGCAAAACACATCTGCAACACTGTCGCTCATAAAAACTGTGGGTTTATCTTATATTACTCGACACTGGCGAGGGCATTCAAAACAGCAGGCGGGTAACAGGAAAATTGCCTTATTGTCGACGTTTGTGGACAGGCTGAGCCCATGGACTTTAGGTCAGGTTATCTGCTGAGTTCGACCTTGGAAAGGGTTCGAGCCCCTGTTTCTCCAATTCCTTAAAATCGCACCCAGCTACCATCATAACTCTTTTGCATTTACCCGATAAGAACCTGTTCATAGAAATTGATTCATGATCAGCATTCTGATTGGTCAATTTGCCTTTACTGAAGTTATTCCTACGGCAGTAGAAAGTTAGCTTGCACGTGATGATAAGATAGTATGTGGGTCTCTTAGCTATCTGCATCGAAATGTCGTGGAAAGGATTCCTTTTGCGCCATCAACACAATTCGCGATGGATGATTTGTTGAACCTCGAGCTTCTTTCCCTTGTTTCGAAGGTGACATCAGAAGTGCAGAACCATTTGGGTGTTGGCGAAAAGACGGTAGCCGAATTTTTGATTGCCCAACGTACGCAATGCAATAGTTTCGACGAATTCCGCGACAACCTCGAGGCGTCTACACCAGGATTGCCTCCCAGTCTTGTTGAGAGTATAGATCGATTAGTACTTGCTCTACATCCCAAGTTCAAGGGCAAAGGAAAGGAGCAACAGAAAGAACACCACTCCAGAACGCTTGAAGAGAAAGAAAAGGTCTTTAGCGGTCTTTCGCTGCCCGACAAGGAACCTGCGCGCGACGATGGAGCCGATGCTATTGACGACACCCTTGCGCTTCTGGAGGGCCTAGAGCCAAAGGCAAAGAAGGAGAAACCCACGAGAAAACGAAGTCGAAGCCCAGAGAACGAGCACAAAGAATCGAGGAGAAGGAGAAGAGACAGATCCCGTTCACGAGAGCGACGAAAGCGAGATAAATACCGATCAAGATCACGATCGCAAGATCGAGGCGACGAGGATTGGCGCGATGGGTACCGAGATTCGCGCAAAGATCGAAGAGGTCGCAGGCGACACGATGATGACGACCGATTCCGCAACGCTCCAGCTCCTGAAATTGACGATGCGCCGCAACTTCACAAGATCTACCAAGGCCATGTCACAGGCCTGAAAGACTTCGGTGCCTTTGTCAATTTGCACAATGTGAAGGGAAGAGTTGATGGTTTGGTCCACGTGTCCAGAATGTCTGCTGGACAGCGCGTCAACCACCCTTCCGATATCTTGTCGCAGGGACAGGAAGTTTGGGTCAAGGTCACAAATCTCGACAAGGACCAGAATGGCCGTGACCGAGTGGGATTGTCAATGAAGGATGTTGATCAGGAGACTGGACAGGACTTTGAGCCACAAGCTCGTATGACAACAGGTGCCAATATGGAAGCTCTGGGAGGAGGTCCAAGAGATGGATTTGCAGAGCCTAGCGGAGCGCCTCGAGATACCCTGGGAGCCCCACGACGACAAAAGAAGCGAATGACCTCTCCTGAAAGATGGGAGATCCGACAGCTAATCGCGTCTGGAGTGGCCAAAGCATCTGACTACCCCGATCTGGAGGAAGACTACAACGCGACTCTTCGCGGTGATGGCGAACTGGAGCTGGAGGAGGATGTCGATATTGAAGTTCGAGAGGAGGAACCACCTTTCCTGGCTGGACAGACCAAGCAATCTCTTGAGCTGTCTCCCATTCGCGTTGTCAAGGCACCTGATGGCTCTATGAACCGAGCAGCAATGTCAGGTACCAATTTGGCAAAAGAGCGAAAGGAACTTAAGCAACAAGAAGCCGACGCCGCTGCTAAAGATGAGCCCAAGGAGAACCTCGCCCAGCAATGGCAAGATCCCATGGCCGATCCCGACAAGAGGAAGTTTGCTAGCGATTTGCGAAACGCCAGGAAGAACCAGCCCTCTGAGGATGTCCCAGAGTGGAAGAAGGCCGTTATTCCTAAGGGTCAATCCTTGGGCAAGCGTACGAACTTGAGCATCAAGGAGCAACGAGAGACTTTGCCCGTCTTTGCCTTCCGCAACCAGTTGATCAAGGCCGTTCACGAGAATCAAATCCTGATTGTTGTTGGAGAGACAGGATCCGGAAAGACTACACAGTTGACACAATATCTTGCTGAAGCTGGCTTCGCCAACGACGGTATGATCGGCTGTACGCAACCCCGTCGTGTTGCTGCCATGTCAGTCGCCAAGCGTGTAGCTGAGGAAGTTGGCTGCAAGCTTGGTGAAGAGGTCGGATACACCATTCGATTTGAGGACTGCACCAGCCCTCAAACTAAGATCAAGTACATGACAGACGGTATGCTTCAAAGAGAAATCTTGGTGGATCCTGACATGCAGCGATACTCCTGTATCATGCTTGACGAGGCTCACGAACGTACCATCGCTACTGATGTACTGTTTGCTTTGCTGAAGAAGGCCCTCAAGCGCCGCCCTGATATGAAGGTTATTGTCACATCAGCGACACTCGATGCCGACAAATTTTCCGCATACTTCAACGAATGCCCTATCTTTACTATCCCCGGTCGTACCTTTCCTGTCGAAGTCCTCTACTCCAGAGAGCCTGAATCCGATTACCTGGATACTGCACTTGTCACAGTCATGCAGATCCATCTTACCGAACCCAAGGGTGACATTCTTCTCTTCTTAACAGGACAAGAAGAAATTGACACAGCTTGCGAAGTGTTGTACGAGAGAATGAAGGCCTTGGGGCCTAACGTGCCAGACTTGATTATTCTGCCTGTCTACGCCTCTCTTCCAACCGAAATGCAAAGTCGAATTTTCGATCCTGCCCCTCCTGGAAGTCGAAAGGTTGTCATCGCTACCAATATTGCAGAGACCTCCATTACCATTGACGAGATTTATTACGTCGTCGATCCCGGTTTCGTGAAGCAGAACGCCTACGATCCCAAGCTGGGTATGGACTCATTGGTTGTCACACCCATTTCTCAAGCCCAAGCGAACCAGCGAGCGGGTCGTGCAGGTCGAACAGGTCCCGGAAAGTGTTTCCGTCTGTACACCGAAGCAGCATACCAGTCTGAAATGCTTCCGACCACCATTCCCGAAATTCAGCGACAGAACTTGTCTACCACGATTCTTATGCTCAAGGCCATGGGTATCAATGACCTGCTCCACTTCGACTTTATGGACCCGCCTCCAATTAATACTATGCTTACCGCGTTGGAGGAGCTGTACGCCCTCAGTGCCCTCGATGACGAAGGTCTGCTCACACGATTGGGACGAAAGATGGCCGACTTCCCTATGGAACCGTCGCTTGCCAAGGTTCTTATCGCTGCCGTCGATCTCGGATGTGCCGAAGAAGTGCTTAGCATCGTGTCTATGCTGAACATCCCAACCGTCTTCTACCGCCCCAAGGAGAAGCAATCCCAAGCTGATCAAAAGAAGGCCAAGTTCCACGACCCCCACGGCGATCATCTCACATTCCTCAACGTATATAATTCTTGGAAGACGAGCGGTTACTCAGCACCATGGTGTTTCGAGAACTTCATCCAAGCCCGATCAATGCGTCGAGCCAAGGATGTCCGCGACCAAATCGTCAAGATCATGGACCGATACAAGCACCCCATCAAATCCTGCGGCCGCCAAACAGAAATGGTTCGTCGAGCCCTCTGCGCAGGCTTCTTCCGCAACGCCGCCCGCAAGGATCCCCAGGAAGGCTACAAGACCCTTATCGAGGGCACTCCCGTCTACCTGCACCCTAGCTCCGCGCTGTTCGGCAAGCAAGCCGAGTGGGTCATCTACCACGAACTTGTGCTCACCAGTAAGGAGTACATGCACTGCACGACGAGTATTGAGCCCAAGTGGCTAGTCGAAGCTGCGCCGACGTTCTTCAAGGTCGCGCCTACGGATAAGTTGAGTAAGAGGAAGAAGGCGGAGAGGATCCAGCCGCTTTATAATAAATTTGCTACGGAGGATGACTGGCGACTTAGTGCGCAGAGGAAGGGTGGTAGAGGTGGTGGTGGTGGAGGTACCTGGGGGTAGTTGGGATATAGCATCGTATATTGCTTTCAAGTTAAAAGGGGTCATTATAGGGTTACCATTATCTTTATCGGAGTTAATAAAACATTTAGATATCAGGATAAATTCGTTTTAGTCTGGAGAAATCTGACATGCCACGTTTTATTACCGATCTCACCTACCCTTGCACGAGTAGACGCACAACATGACAGGATGGAGAACCACAATCATGTCACAGTAGCATAATAATGCACTCCTATAATATTTCTCTTGCATCAGTCTAACGAGGGAGGCGATAAATGTACGCACCATGTTCGTGGCCAACGTGAGTGAAGGTAGAGTGTGTGTATAAGCAGGATAGTAACATCAGGGTTTGGCGTAGCTGCAGCGTCACACAACACCCAGTGAAACCCAGAAAAGAATACAAGAGTGATGATAAAAGACTTGATAAAAGCAGCGTGTTAAAGGAAGAGACTGCTTTTATACTATAGCCCAGCCCTGTAGTTGAAACACTGCCGCCAGAAGCGAAGTAGCTTCTTTGAATTTACGACATATACCCAGTATGAATTATACGAATCTATTGAGATTCACTCGACAATGGTACTCGTATAAGTACGGTAGATGCTGTGTTCTATGGTAGAGTTGCTGATTCTGTCATTTGTATGACGAGTGATGTATCTGACGGATACCACACATAACCATTCGCTTGCGACGAATGTAGGATCCAGAAACACATATTGAATCTTT
Source organism: Fusarium coffeatum (assembly GCF_003316985.1). NCBI lineage: Eukaryota > Fungi > Ascomycota > Sordariomycetes > Hypocreales > Nectriaceae > Fusarium > Fusarium coffeatum. The sequence goes on along the minus strand of NW_022157810.1, from coordinate 130,868 downwards.
CCAATTTTGCTAATACTGAAATAACCTTGAGAGGTAGTTATTGTATGGGATATAGCTGTCTAATCACCCTTATGGTTACTTCTCAGTGCTGCTATCGCGGTATCTATAATTCAGTGTTCACCTGACTATCCTATCCATAAAGGTCCTTTTAGTCCAAAGATATAACAATACATATCTCATCACCTGTTTCTCAAATATTTTGCATGTATTTCTTCATCACGTCACTAATATCATGCAAGTGTCCATATCTGGGTCTGAGAACCCGGATAGACAAATGCGAACCTTGATGGTTAACCCTGATGTCTTTTCCGCACCCAACAACACCAAAAAAGAGGTGATCCATGGATATTCAGTATCAAATTGTACATTAGATTGCTGCAATGCATCATCAAAGCGTTCCATTGCCGCTTCTGGCGATAGGGGTCTTGTGGTTGCTGGATAGGGTTGAGTCGGTGTGAGATTTTGTATAAGAATGAGGCCATCCCTGGTGGGTGGTTGTTGATTTGAAGATAAGATTCAAGAAAGTACTTGCTTTGCTTATAAAGAAGGTGTTGCCTTCCAAATCAGTGAGAGCTGCGGGAGGGTTGCTCCTTCTTTCTTTGCAATACTTACCTTCTGGGAGATTGCTCCTTCCCTTGCTATAAGCCTATGGCTCAACTTGGACCACATGAGGAAGGTTCAACTCGAAGTTGACCTTTCGTCAAGAAACAATAACTGAACAGTTCAACATCTCTTCGCAGCCACGAACATTCGGCGAAACCAGGGATCTACATCTTCGAGACCCGGCCTCCTTTTGTTCCAGTTTCCTTCTCGACTTCTTTCCGGGCCTGGCCTCCAGCTCCCCGATTACAAGCGGAAGTATTTCCCTCATCTGCATCACTCGCATGGTTCAAGGCCCCAATGGCCCCATTCCCACGGACGCCTTTACCTGACGACAGCGAAAGGGCTTTCATTCGAAGTCTTCACCCCACACGAGAAAGCATCCCGGCTCGATAGACCGTGGTGTAAGCTATCAGGCCGAGTTCCCGAGGCTGTTTCATCCCACGCTTTGATCCCAGTCGACTGGACGGACTCGAATATCTTTTGGAGAAAGCATTACGGATCGATTCGATACTGGTCGGGGGAGCATCTCGGGTTACCCGTTTGGAGCTGAGGTCTGCCGGGATGATGGAGCCTTGCCGAGAATGAGAACTGACTGGTGTGTGATGTAGCGAGTAGTTGATGTTGATGAAGTGATGCTGTTGTGAAAGAAGCCTGTGAGTAGCAGGCAGAAGAGGAGATACTGTCTTCAGATGATCCGAGTATGATCACTTCTGCCAGAGATACATGGTGTTGATGTTGTGTAATGCTTAGCATGCACTGCCCAGCATGATCGTGTGACGCTCACGCGTAGAGGTAAGTGTTCTTCCTCTCTGCTATCTCGCTTTATCCCGGCCCCTCGTTGGCTCCCCCATAACTGTCCCTATGATGTATTCTATCATCATTTCGGAAGCTTTGAAGAGTTGCCGCGTTAGACGTGGGTCAGTTCTTTTTCATCGGTTCCTCTTCAGGCTCCCACGCTTGCACCCACCCCTCCGATAACCCGATGGTTTCTCATGACTAAAGGTCTATCGTACACGGGCGTGTTAGTCCTACGCTTGTTAGCTGAATTGCAAGCCCCGGAGATAGTTCGTCTCGGTGTTTCCAAGCATACACTTTGTCTCCCTTGCTATCATCTACACATTGCGTGTAATAGCCAATGACCTCAGTCCTACTCATACCCAACACCCCTACCCAATCCTGCTAAAGATGCATGCGTGGGATGCATGCATGAATGGTTCCGAGGCCATTGTCTCTGAGCGGCCCACGTTCTGGCCTTTTGTGGTTCCCCGTTCACGTTCATGTTTCGATTATCCCTCATGTTTCCATTCCAGCCGTCTCACTTGAGGGTGCTTATGCCTCTGCAATGCATATGCCTATCACATCTGAGACTGGTACCCTTGATAGGCTTGTTTATCACACTGGTTCGTCACGTTCACACATCATGGTGTGAGCTAGTCTATCTTGATGTGGCAGTACAGCTGCCGCATGATTATCACGGTTAAAGGTTATTATTTCGGCGGCAAACGTTCTTGGTTGTCGTTGATGGACTTTCCCATGCTGATCCTCTGCGAAAGAGCAAGAAGTCTGCTATTGGTTGCCTCACATATCGTCTTGCTGGCTTCGTTCCAGACCCCACTTCATTAGCAGATCCAAGTTAAGTCGAATATCTCTCACATGTTCATACTGCATCCATTCCCATCTCACTCTCTTACACCAACTCACTCCGTGTATCCACACCGAGAGATCGGGTTCCCTTTATTCGTCCACGTACAAGACGAGACTTCTTTAACATGCAGTACTTGGAAACTACCCCATTTTTTACACGCAGGGTCTTGAAGAGTGGTACTTATCGCTCGGTATTGGATCCTTCTCCTCATCATACTCACCGGTGTGGGTGTGGGTGAGAGGATGGAACCCATTTTTATCGGTTCCCGGCTTGAGCCGTCGCCGTTCCCCATCTCCGTCCCGGTCTAATTGAACCCCCACCTTTGCGCTTTACTTTAACGTTAGTCTTCGACTTCCATGGAAGCATGACTTGCTTCAAACGCCGCCTTGTTCCTGGCAGCCAGCTCCTACTGGAAGCCTACCCACGCTAGGACACCGAAACATTATCGGCATATCGCTTTAGGACTACACTTCAGTCCATCGAATGGCAGTACGTGGCGAAGAACGTCTCCCTCCATCTGGACCCATCCACAAGGTCAGCGGCAGGCCTCAGCAGTATGCCAATCATGCCGGTTGTGGAAAACAGCTCCCAGTTGCACACTCGAGGCTTGATGTTGAAGAACCCTAGACCATGGACCATTCGCTCATATAGGAATTGCCACTGCAGTACTGCAATATTGTCGACTGAAGAACAACTTGACAATGTCGCCTTATAGGACTCTGGAGAAGCGGCTGCATTTCGATACGGCGCGAGACGATACTCACGGAGCTTGAGCTTGGAATAGAGCTCTGCTATGGTGGGGAGCTTATTCTGCACCGCAGACTCGGCGCAACCACTTTGCATAATCTCGGCCAATTGCAGTGACATGTATCCCACATCGCACATGGGCATGCGGGGTGGAGATGTCCTGGTAGGTCACTTTGGAAGGAGGACCCTTGACCGGAGTGTCGCATCGCACCCCCAAGTTGGGCAACATGTTGATATACACAGAGTGGAGTTACACTCACCTTTGTTCACGCCCATACCCACGTCCAGCCATGCGATAATCAGGCAACTGATACTCGATGAAGGACTTCGAGTGCTGATGACTGGGGTCTGTAGAGACCTCACTCAAGTATAAGAAGGAGGCTTGATCCCGCCTCAACTCGACTTTTGTTCTTCATCCAACAAGCTCTTCAATCTTCAACACACACTCAACACAATTTTATAACCTTTTCGAAGTTTTTCTTCACCAACAACCTTCAAAATGTCTCCCTGCTCTTGCTGCAACCACGACAACTCTGCCTGCACCTCTTGCTCTTGCTGCAAGGTGAGTCACCCTTATTCAAGAACTTCCGAGCAACCTCTAACAAGATAACAGCACTAAATTCCTTCACCTCCATCCAACCCGACAACACTCGGCTCAATAGCTATAAGCTCGTGGCCTTTGACGACAATGTTTCCTTAGGATACGGTATGAGGAGCATCTGCTGAAGCGAGCTCAAAGCGAGAAGATCGGAAAGACAATACAATGGAAATGGAATAGAAGTGGCATAAACATGCGGGCGACCAGCTGTGACGGCCAAGGTTTTCGATGGTAGCGCAGTGGTAGATAACGAATTGAAGCTTGCATGCCTTGAATGCGGTGTTATCTTTGATCACATGTGATGTCTTGACTCGCTATTGCCTCGAAGTGTTTACTTTCATGTATACTAACATGGCACTCTCATGCAAAGCGACGACTGACTATTTCGTAGGGTTAGTGAGGCTTAATAGAGTTTCCTAGCTCTGGAGCTAGATAACGTCACACGCCAAGATCTGTAGCAAATGATCTTTGCAAGTATCTTGCATAACCGCTGCAGCCGTGAATACTACTTGCATTATGCTAAAGATCAAACAAGTTCAGTTGAAACCTGACCCCTCACTTGGGCCGTTGTCGAATAGGTAGGTAGTCAATCGTTGGATATCAGATATCCAGGTTTGGCGCTTGTGTGTCTTCCCCACAGGTGGGCGCGTCGGGCCGGGCCAATATCGACTGTAGACATAATAGATGAGTAAGTGAAGGGAAGCGATACAGTAGAGGGAAGGGTAAATGAGGTTCAAATCAATTATCGCGATAATTATAGTAAAAAGAAATGTTTCCCCGCTTGAAATGCGCACGCACGAGATCTACAGCAAGGGGTTTGCTCGTTTCTGCAAGCAATACCTACCGGTGATGATCTTTAATTCCCAAAATGACAAGATAACGCGAAGGTTTTCTTAAATACTGATGCGACTTGAGGCATTGCTTGTTAGGCCTTCTAAAGCCTAGATGCCAAAATAAAGTAGTCTAAATGCTGCCCCGGAGTGACCAGATTATTTCGTCTCTTATGCTCTCTCGATAGTGTCAGAAATGCGAAAGATATGCTGAGTCAGAAAATAGATCCGCGCAAATGTTCAGTGCCGAGTTCCATACGTTAGTGAATAGCCTACCCGCTGCGCAGATCTGATCCGACGATATATAGTGGGTTGTGTACCTATGCTCAGCCCAATCCTGCGTGTGAGATTTATTATACTGCGCCATTGCGATGGATTTAAATGCATCATGAGGATTACCTACTGTGAAACTCTGTACGTCATGATGCACAATCATGAATCTTTTAACTAATAAACCAGGCTTGCCAAGTCCCTTGCGCCACAGTCAGCCTTGCCAGAAATTATTTCCATCCAAGAGAGATAAAATCTCTGAACTATTGGTATTGGTCCCCTTGTCTCAGTTGGGCGGGCGGGAAAAATCCTTGTCGTCGTCATCTCGATTATACATGATAATAGTAATTTCGAGATTACAAGGCAAACAAACATTGATGTACTGATATATATCTCCTTTTACCTATTTAAATACTCCTCCTTTACTTGTTGTCTTTCTCTTTGAACACGTCGTGGCCCCCAAAATTGGTCAGTCTCCGCCTCACGAGCCAACCTGCGCCGCGTTTCCGTCTTGTTTTGTCTTGTTGGTAGCGCTGAGCTGTTCCTTCTCGAAAGAAGTAACCGCCTTTCCAAGCATTGGCAGGTCTTTTTATAGACAGAGATCAACAGTCTGTTTATCCATTACTATACCTATATCTTTTTCCTCTTCTTCTTTTCTCTCCCTTTAATCCATTTCCCCTATATCTATTTGAGGCTCTACGACGCCACTAATAATAGAATCCCTGTTCTTTTTTTAATCGGTGGAACTGCGAATCAAGTTCAATTTGCTGGCGCGCCAAGAGTGGAGAACCGGATTCCAGGAGCCGAAACGGGGGTTGTTAGACACCGGTTTGCCCCCGAGAATCACGGAGGTCTTCAATCACAAGAGACTCAAAGGAGAAGGACAGTCGAAATGCCGGAGACTTTAGATCCCGGAACTCCAACTATCACGCCGCCCGTCTCGCCGGGCGGTGGCGTCGAGAGGCGGCGCTCAAGAAATCCTCTCAAGAACATGATGCAGCATCTCACTGTGGATCCCCCTCCGGAAGACGATGTTCGTGAACCAAGGAGAGCTTCTCTCATTCGACGTATCAGTTGGGGGAGGAAGAGTCGCAGTCCTTCTGCTCATTCTGATAGGTCTGGTGGTCAGCCTCAAGACCCGAATCTGTGCACTGCTTGTGCGGGCTGGGCTGCTGATATTGACTCTACCTTTGATACCATGGATGACTTCTTTACAAGAGGTCTGAATCCGACATCGGCAGATACTCTTGAGAACAAGGAGAGCACTTTGGGACGGTTGAAGGATCTGGAAGAGAATCGCTTCATGACGAAATGTCCGCTCTGCAAGCTATTCCTCTCAGTACATGTCCCCGGCGAGGGAGAAGGAGATCTATATCTCTCTGGTTTCTCAGCAAGAGATACGAATTATCTCATCGACAACCACACCATGTTCGATCAGGGTCACTCGTCCAAGAATAAGGTCAAGGGCGTCAGCCCAGCCTTCCTAGGTGTTGTCCCCAAAAAGAGCGGTGATGGCGCTTTGAGCTGGGATGTGAGCGCCGATTGGTTCCGTGGTTCGGGTATGCTTTACAGAACATTTCCTGAAGCTGCGCCGACAAATGAACTTCTCAGCGCAAGGTCAGAAGGAAGACATTCGCGTGCAAACTCTATAAGCGGCGATAACAGCGGATGGCAGAAGAAGGGTATTTGGGGTCGCGAGCTGGAGACTATGATTGATATGGGTATTGGGCAGGATTGGCTACGGTTCTGCGAATTTTATCACCAGGGACGATGTGGTCGACGACCAATTGGACGTGAAATGCCGGGGTTCAAGCTTGTCGACTGCGCAAAGAATCCTCCGCAGGTTGTTACCGCGTCTATCTCCGAGCGATATGCTGCGTTGAGTTATGTCTGGGGAGGAAACACAAAGACAGAGACATGGCCCAAGGTTGTGTGGGATGCAGTTATTGCGTCCAAAGATCTTGGGATAAGATATCTCTGGGTCGATCGTCTTTGCATGGAGCAGCTGCAACCAGTTGAACGTGCAACACAGATTGCCAGGATGGACGAAATCTTCGAAGGTGCGATTCTGGCGATTATCGCAGCTTGTGGTGAAGATGCCGATTACGGTCTACCGGGTGTAGGCTCAAGAGCACGACAACAGCAACCAAAGTACGAATTCGTCAATTCCAACATCACACTCGTATCAAGTCTTCAAGATCCGAGAATAGCCATCAAAGACTCAAAGTGGTACCAGCGAGGCTGGACATACCAAGAAGGTCTCCTCGCACGACGTCGCCTTATCTTTACAGATCAGCAGATGTACTGGGAATGCGAAGGCATGTGCTGTCCAGAGTCACTCATCCTACCGCTCGAATTCTACCATGATATGGAGGAGCAGCGCATGTGCGACTTTATGAGACCTGGTTTGTTCAACGGCGTGTCGTTTGTGGACGGGAGCTGGGAGCGCTGGAAGAGGCTTCCCGGTAAGGCGGAGGAGCCGAGTACATTGAGTATCTTCCGAGAAGCGGATCAACATATCGTGAACTACACAAAACGAGATCTAACATACGACCAAGATTCGCTGAATGCATTTTTGGGAATGTTGAGACGTCTTGAGACGACTATTGGACGGGGCAAAATGTTCAATATTCTAGGTGTTCCGCTTTGGGCGCCGCAGGGAGATCAAGGTCCTGCAGTGACAGGACTCCCACGTACACGCGACATCTTCGCTCTATCGACATGTTTCTGGCATCATAAAGAAGGCGTGATAGCCACACGGCGTCCACACATGCCCAGCTGGACATGGGCAGGCTGGAAAGGCCCTGTCGATTTATACTCGTCTATTACAGTAGTCGATCCGGACAGCAAAGCCATCCAGCGCAAGTATAACCACCATCACTACGTCAGTGCCACCCACGTCTCCCGCAACGACCCCAACTCCATCCGCTGGACTTACTCTCCCAATATTGTGCTGGTCAACCGCGACGGAAGCGTAGCCTACGACTTTGGCGCCTCGTCAGCAGTCACAGGCATGCCCCCTGCACCACCAAACCTGCACCTCCGTCCCTACGGCATCCACGTCCCCAACCCATTCGTGTTAGATCGTGTAAAAGCACGCTCGCACCCCGACGGATGGATTTTTAACCGCGTGAGCTGCGACGTAAGGATGAGTCGCGGTGCTGTTTCGATGAGAGAGTATATCGAACGACATGCACGGGGCGAACAAATGAGTGTGCTATGGTTCGTGGAAGAAGCGCTTGTTATGCTCCTTGTTGTGGAGAGGGTTGAACGGGAAGGTAGAATTGTGTGGGAGAGGGTTGGAAGAATGAGGATGGGATTTCCTGAGGAGGCGAGGGAGGTTGTTAAAAGATGTGTCCGGTTGGAGAATTTGGTTGCAGAACTGCCTCTGAGACGGTTGGGAGAGGACATTGTTATTGAGTAGATTAGATAGGGGTTGTAATATTAGGTCTTGACATCTAGGGAAGAAAGTCTAGATTCGTTCTGTTTCGTCGTATCCCCCATCTCCCAATAACTCCAAACGCCTTGCTTCCCAGTCATCTGTTCATTCAGCCAAGCGATGTGTTGTCGTGCGCTTCAACATCAACCATTAAGCCTAGAAACCTGACCGCCACACAGTCCCATCCTCCATCTGAATCTCCAAGGCGTCGACCACGTGAGAAGAGCTCGCCTCCCACGGTGGATGCGTGACATCAGGAGGAATGTACCTAACGTCCCCAATCTGAACAATCTCATCATCAAAAGCGCTCACGTTTGGAATAGGCGTCGCGATGCGTGGAGCAGCGTCGCTAACCAAACAGTCAGTACAACCCAGATTTGTATCCGTAAGAGTTACGAGATTTATCCAGAGCTATAAACATTGCTTGTGCTGTGGGGGGTTGGGATTGCACGTACGAAGGTTGCATGATCCGCTCCTGGCTCTGTTCTTTGCTTGGGGGAGGTGCTGGGGGTGAGTAGGGAGACGCATTCCGTTTTTCGGCGGAGGTTCCGCCTTTGGAGGATTTGCACATGCAGTTGCCCATTGTGGTTGTTGTTTTGCGGTTTGATGGTATAGAGATGTGGTTTGGTGGTGACGATGGGAGGGGGAAAGAATGTATCAAGAGGACAGTTGTTCTGATTACAACATATTGGGTTTGTATTTATTTAGATAATGGATTGGATGGATCTGTGAGAATTTTGAAGGTTTGTGGTGTATATTGAGTTTGTCGATTGGCCCTGAGTTCAAGATATGGAAGTAAAGAGACTCGAGTACCGAGAGTATGGATCCTCATGTCCATTTAGAAGGAGCCTTGCGAACTTATCTTCAGCCAGGGACCAGTCCCCTCGTGGGTAATTGAAAGCTTGTTATTCTTGAGTGGAAGTCTGCGATCAAGTGATACGTATAAGGTTGGGAAGAGTCTTTGTTCCACTCTCAGAGATAGAGTTAAGGAAGGGCACGCGACCTATTACCCTCTTCCCCCTCAGGCAGACTATGTCTCGATGACTGGTGCATGCGCGTAGGATAGGCTTAATCAAGTAGCAATTATCTCTGTGAGTTGACGAGCATTTCTGCTGAAGTGAGATAAAGATGAGGTAGTAAAAACATCATGCTTCTATTTATATGTCGACAGACACTAAAGGCGTTAATCGACTTGGTGAATAAAAGATGTTCGTGAATCTGAAGAACAGTCGAGTGATCAGGTGGTATACAGTCTGCTTTGACTATATCCGTTCATTACACTTACACGGATCGGAGGTCAATGTAGATGGATATAGGGACATTGAGCCTCAGTGCTTGAGACAAGTGCGATGTCTTCTACAGATACCATCAATCAGATTTGATAGCAATGAGGGGAGAGAAGTCCATTTACGTATGAACAAAAGAATCCAAGGTATTAGTTAAAGTCTTCCTCTCTAATTGAACGTCAATGATGAAGCTCATACAGATTGATAGTCGGATTTCGGAGAGAAAGCCGAAAGACACCAAAATGGGCCATCGGGTACAAGACCGTGGCGAATACCTCGCGCCAAGATGAACCGACCCGAGCGATCATGACGGCTGCAAGGTGAGGAGTCCGATTGCGGGGCTGAATTCTTGACTTAGACAGAATCATAAGAATATATAGATAACGACTACAACAGTATCAGCCTCAATCTCATACAGCATTACCGGGAACTATCTACAGCAATCATGAGTGACCTCGCAGCAATGGAGTCAGAGACTCCCAACATCCCAGCCCCAAGAGGTATGTCTCACTCTTTCACACTCAACTCATCTCATCTAACAAACCAGATATCCAACTACCCTCAAACGTCCCAACCCTCAATGAAATCCTCTCAGCAAATGACTTTGCTCTAGCCGCCCAGAAAGCTCTTACACCAAAAGCATGGGCATTCTACTCTTCCGCCGCCACAGATTTGGTCACATGGACAAAGAACCGTGAACTTATCCGCAGAGTCATGCTCAGACCAAGAATCCTAAGAAATGTATCTGAAGTAAAGATACACCGCAGAATTCTGGGACTGGATAGTAAGGCTCCGTTTATTATGTGTCCGGCTGCTATGGCTACGCTGGCGCATCCAGACGGTGAACTTGGTTGGAGTAGAGCTGCTGCTAGTGAAGGAATCTTTGAGATTGTAAGTTTTACAATAACAATATGGGTGATGAGTTACTAATAGGGTCAGATCTCGAGTAACGCGTCTTATTCGCTTCCTAGCATAATCGGCGCAGCTCCCAAAGGCCACCCCTTCTTCCTCCAACTCTACGTCAACTCCCACCGCGCCAAAACCACCGAACTTCTCAACCGCGCTCGCTCACTGGGCATAAAAGCCATCTTCGTAACAGTCGACGCCCCCGTGCCCGGCAAACGCGAAGCAGACGAGCGCGCGCCGCAAGCTGTGGTGATCAAATCGGAGATGAGCGGTAGTGAGAGTAGTAAAGATGGTAAGGGCAGTGGTTTGGGACGGTTGATGGGGCAGTATATTGACAAGAGTCTGAGTTGGGACGATTTGGAGTGGATTCGACGCGAGAGCTCTGTGCCGATTGTGTTGAAGGGTGTACAAACTGTGGAGGATGTCAAGTTGGCGGTTGAGTATGGGGTTGATGGTGTTATGTTGAGTAATCATGGCGGAAGATCGCTTGATGGGTAAGTGTATCCTTAACTACCTATACGAGAGGATATGTGCTAACAAGTAGCAGTGCGCAAGCTTCTATTCTTATCCTCCTTGAAGTCCGAAAGCGCTTTCCCGAAGCTTTTGATCATCTCGAGATCTTCATCGATGGTGGCTTTGAGCGTGGGTCGGATATTCTTAAGGCTATTGCTCTAGGCGCTACTGCTGTTGGAATTGCAAGGCCGTTCTTGTACTCGTTGGTATATGGTCAGAAGGGCGTTGAGCACCTCTCGCAAAGTAAGTTACATGTCCTGATACTCAGTCATTGGTCACTAACGAGGTGTTTAGTTCTCAAGGATGAGCTCGAAACATCGATGAGACTTGCTGGTCTTACGAGTTTAGATCAAGCAACGCCTGATCTGGTGAATACTTTAGATATAGATCACCTTGTTACATCCGGGCGCATTGAGCCAAGCTCTGTGTCTCGAAAAGTCCGATCTTCAAAGCTATAGACCTGAACTTGCATACAAAAGTACAGGAGTAATGGATACACATAGATATCTCGGATACATTAATAACAAAGGCTATCTCTAAGCCTTGAGTCTCTCCTGAAAAGCCTTAACAGCATCAACCAACTCCCCATCCTCCTTCAATCCAAGTCCCTTGGCGCGAGTAGCATCAAACCACGGAGGCCAGCTCTTAACAATCTTATACAGCGCCTCATCTTCCTCCTCCTTCACATACCTAACCGCCTCCTTCCCGCCGACTTTCTCAACGGCGTCAAGAATATCTTGGACAGAAACTGTAATACCCGGCAAATTCACAATTCTCGAGTCCCCAAATTTCTCAGCGGGTATATCCTTGATCGTAATGAGGTTCTGAATAACCGTCGCAGGACTGCAGATCCACATGGAGATGTTTTTCGGGACGGGAAGTACGTTGGGAATGCCTTGCAGAGATTCCCGTACTATTCCGGACGCAAAACTTGATGCTGCGGCTGATGGCTTGCCTGGTCTTACTACCACAGTAGGGAGTCTCACAATTCGCCCATCAATCAACCCTCTCCTCGAAAAGTCATTCACCAGCAATTCCGCGATGAGTTTCTCAGCTCCATAAGAAGACTTTGGCTGCGGAAGAGTCTTTTCGGTAACATACCCCTCATCCGGTCCATAAACCGCACAAGAACTTGAGAAAACAACTTTAACACCGGGCAGTTTAGTCCTCAATGCGTCGAGCACATAGCGTACTGAATCGACGTTGACTTTAAGACCTAGATCGAGATTCGCTTCTGAACCGCCTGACATGAGACCGTGGAGAAGATACACGGCCTCGAAGCGCTGCGATGTGACGAGTTGTTCTGCGACGTCTGGAGAAGTGAGATCTGCGCTGAGAGAGGTGATGCGGGAGTTGTATGCTTCTGGAACCGGTGGTGTTGAGAGATCGGTTATTGTGAGGTGGATGTTTGGATTGGAGTCCAGTAGAGGAGCGAGGATCTCTTGGCCGATGAAGCCTCCTGCGCCTGTGATGAGGATATGCTGTGTAGCCATGGTGAATGTTATCACTTCCTTAAATACAGTTGTGATGGACTAGGCAAGTTGTAGTTGGGGGCTTGGAGTACTTATATACTGTCAAGTAGTCGGATAAAATTGATCCACTATCGCGGGGGTGCGTGAGGTTATCCGTGTCGACGCGGGGTGATGATGCGGAGGTGCCGGACAGAAACCCGGGGTATCACCACTGTGGGGGTTGATCAACCACATAGAACATCAAGATGCAGCAAGGTGGATATAGTCTTTTCTATGAATTGGAGTAAAAGCCGAGAAACGGGGTAGTTGAAGTAAGTATTAATAGTAGTGGCAGTGGCCACTTATCCGTCCGTTCAGTTTGACAACCCAATAAGAGAAATATTCCTTATTATTCAAGTCTTATTCATCGCATATCTAGCTATCCAAGCAGACCTCACTGCGGCCTCATCCCATAATCCGCCTCAGGATACGTCGGAATAGACTGCCCCGAAGCATCAACAGTGAACATACTAGGATCAAACCTAAACACCGGCGAAAGTCCAAAACTCATATCATAGTCGAAAAACGTATCCCCATCCATATCAGTATAGACCTGGTTCCCTGGCATCATCTGACCCATATCCACATTATTCTCCATCGCATTATACACAGCAGTCTGTTGCGCAGGATCAGGAGTCGCCAGCGTAGCAGTCATACGCTCCAATCCACCCGCCATCAAATTCGCAAGATGCCACTTCCCTGCTTTTAGCGAACGGAATTGGCGGACGAGACTTGTTGTTAGGTCGTGCACGCGCTGGCGCTCGATGAGATCGCTGCCGTATTTGGCGGCTACCTTTATCAGGAACATGCAGGCGAAGGCTGTCATGGAAAGCATGTAGGAGGGCATGCCGACGATGCCGAGGGCGACGTCTGGATCGGTGATTATTAGGTCGATGATTGCTGTTGCGGCGGTTACGGCTTGCATTGCGCAGTCGAGGAAGTAGTGTGGGATCGGCGCGTCCCCTGAGAGGCCGCGGAAAATGTGTGAGTAGAGGTGGATTTGGGCGAAGTTGTAGTGGAGGATTGTGCCTTTTCTTGGGAATGATCCGATTTGTGTCCATTGCTCTGCTGAATGTCAGTATAGTTGGACAAAGAGGCGACAGTGATCTTACCTGGTAAATCTTTCATCCAGCGGGTATACCACTGATCGAGTTGTCGTCTGAACTGTAGGATGTGATTCAGGTATACTCTTGGAACAGGCTCCCCCTTATCCGTACCAAACAGTTCGCGGATATTTCGCAAAATACTAACCAAGACCACTTGGCCCGTGAGTCTCTTATCCTCCTCATTAGCCACAGGCGACTTCAAGAATTGTTCCCACCCCTGAATCGACGAATCCTCCTGGACAATCGAAGGTCGACCATACAAAGTCGCAAGATGCTGATCGCAGATATACAGTATATACCACAACCGAGCACAATCCGCCGCTTCTTGACTCTGCTCCTTTATAGCTTGGTTGTAGCTGTTATGCAGATTACACTCTGCAGCGCGTCGAATAGCATACCCGGAGAGCATCCATGAAAGATCACTAAGCCAATATGAAGCGATGCACATGGCGCGCAGATAATCACGATCGATACGGCGTTCGAACATGGATTTCTCCATTAGACGTCGGAATTCACCACTGCAGATACCATATATGTTATCTGCTTTGGGATCATGTAGCGCGGCTACTGTGAGTGTGGCAGCGGATAAGATTGGACTCTTGCGTCGCAGCTCCTCTAGCGTCATGTACCGACAGCCGATCCCGTACATGTAGCGATCCAAACGGTCGCGATACAGGGCGAAGAGACTCTCTGCATCTGCTAATGACAAAGCTCCACGGGCGATGAAGTCATTTATGGCGTTTCCTCGTTGCGCTTCAGGATTGTCGGGTGATCGAAGAGCACTGAGTTTAGTAAGGGTGTATAGTGAGTGAATCGGGACGTAAGGAAGGCCTTCGTCTTCGGGTGTCGCTTTCGGAGAGTTGTCGCATGAGGGACCACGGAATTCATCTTGAGATACGTTCAGGTGGTTACTCGTATTCAGATGGTTATCGTCCTTTGGCGGTGTCCCCTCCGTTTCTCGAGAGTTGATGCTTTGTAAGGGAGGTAGTTCTGGAAGGCTGAGTTTGTTCATGACTTGTCGCAAAGCACTATGCATCTGCTCCAGATCTTGAACCACGGATTCAGAGAACCTAAGCCTGTCAGTCATGCGACATTTCTCATCTCATGGTGAGACACTCACTGTGACTTTTCATCCATAATCGTTTGGAGACTCTTGCTCAGCACACATCCCAGATTCCGCTCTGAACATCTCCTACATGGAGGACCGCTCTCATCCATCAAACATTTAATCTACTCTCATTAGCCTCATTGTCGGCTCACTATCGCAGGTAATCTCACCTTATGTTTGCGACATGCCGCGCAAGCCTTGATCTTTCGTGAGATCTGAGGAACGGAGGCTTCACTGGAGACCATGCCCGTGATACTCTGCCGCCCTGATGAAGTTCTACCATGGCCGTTTGGTCGCGCGGGTGTTCCAGGCTGGGATGGTGTCAGTGAGGTCTTGGCTAATGACTGATTGAGGACGTACTGCAGTCGCATCAGCGCTGGCTGTTCCGGCAGGGTTAGAGTCGGACCACGTTCGTTTCGCCATCATTGAAGCGCCTCAATGTCAGTGTATATCTAATTTGTCGATCCGTTGACCGCGCCGTTGGGTAAATGGCTGACTGAGTAATTAGTCAACCCCTTGATGTCGAATCACTCCACAGTTTGAGGTTGTAGCTTTGCGCTTCCCTCAATAGTAGTTCTCAACACAGTCACTGCTCAGATGAAAGGCATCTGCCAATTGAATCAGCAAGTTAAAAAGAGGTAAGAAAATAAAAAGACTCTCAACTTCAGCTCAGTCAAATGTTCGCGATGGCAGTTTAAACGGGGAAATTTCCCCCGACTTGACTAGTGGAGGTTGAGCCAATCACAGGTCGAGGATTGGGTTCACGAACTTGGGTTAGGCCTGTCTCTTTTTGCCTCCCCGCAATGTAAGTTAACCGAGTGGAGGAAGGAAAGTGCGGGGTAGCCGAAGGGGACGGGGAATCTTGAAGATGAAAGGAAAGAAGCCAAGAGTATGGTCGGCGTCTGAAGTGAGTTCGTAGGGGCTTGTTGAGTCCCGAGATGGCTTCCCAGCGGCAAATGAATGCAGTTACTTGATTGGCTCCCGGCAGGCTTGCAACCACAACAAGCTGTCTAAAGAGATCTGCGAGAGGTATGAACATACTATACAACAGGTTCATTGGGATCTATAGTAGAATGAGAGTTCGTATCAACGTACACCAGCTTGCAGTCATCGAGTCTTTTTGTATCTAGGTAGATCATGGAAATGGTGTTCCGTTAAGAGGACAAAACAGCAACAGTATTCAGGAAAAACAGCAGGACAAGGTGAGACTGTAAAGAAGTAACACGAACTTAGGATTTGCCAGGTAGGTCATTGTACATGCTGACAAATATTCTTTTGGAGCTCTATCGTAGATCCTATAATTGTTCCTGATTACATGGTAGGTAGTGAGAAATATGAGACCCAAGTTGTAAGTCTTGATCTACAGGGTAGTCAACGCCGAACTTATCCACCATTTCGGATCAAAGCGTCAAAAGCGTCGATCCGTCAACTCGACCGTTTTCAGCGACGTCACGTCCCCACCGCGGGGCGACAACTGTCTTGTTAGCTTACAACTTGTAAAAAAGTTCAAGTCAAACCTCGACACCAAACTTTTCCTCTCATAATCTTCGCCAAATAGACGACCTCTCGCCAAAATGCCAAAGAAACTATCCAAGAACCCTCTTCCGCCGAGCTCCTCAACACTCTCCTCGACATCATCAGCTTCAGTAGCTTCCTCCCTCCTCCCATCCTCCATCGCCGACCCATCTCTTCCGCTACCTAAGCTAATCGTCTTCGACCTCGACTATACCCTCTGGCCATTCTGGGTAGACACCCACGTTACGCCGCCCCTCAAGCCCAATGCGTCCCATACAAGCGCTACAGACCGCTACGGCGAAGACTACGGCTTTTTCAGCGATGTACCAGCTATCCTCTACGCGCTTCCACGCGCCGGTATAAAAATGGGTGTCGCGTCACGAACATGTGCGCCCAGTCTTGCGCGCGATTTGTTAAAAATGCTTCATATTACCGCGCCGGAGGGTGGTGTTAAGGAAAAGCCGAAGAAGGCGCTGGATATGTTTGAGGGTCTGTTGGAGATTTATCCGGGGTGCAAGATCAAGCATTTTGAGAGTTTACAGAAGAGGACGGGAATCAAGTATGAGGATATGCTGTTCTTTGATGATGAGGCGAGGAATAGGGATACGGAGAGCTTGGGGGTGACGATGTGTCTTGTTAGAGATGGTGTTACGTGGGAGGAACTTGAGAGGGGGATTACGCAGTGGAGGAATAAGAGGGGATATATTAAGAGGCCTGATGCCATTGAGTTGGAGTAATTGTTAGATATGGAGTGTTTGCTGGGATTGGAGTTTAATGATAGATTAACAGGATAGACGAGAGTTATGACAGGTCGGGAAAAAATAGAACGACTATTACGCTTTGAATCCAAGAGAATCACGATTATATTACAACCGAAAACCGCTCTAACGACAAGTTCTCTAAATATCTTGCGCCAAACAGATACAAGGTATATATACTCCAATCCTCCATATTCAACATCCGTCTCTTTCATTTCCAAAATCCATCTCGGGGTATGCCATTCTCTTCCATCTCTCTATAAAACAATACTTTTCCTTTACGCAGTGGTGGTGGTTTGGGGTGCAACAGGCTGGTTTTCCTGAAGCTTCAACTTCTCGTTAACATCGTTGCTCAGGCTTTCGTCGGTCTGAACGCCGTCGCTGTGGGTGGCTCCCTCGGTGGGATGGGCAGTGCCATTAGGGACGGCGTCGACAGGACCCTCAGCTGGTGCGTTGACGCCAGCAATCTTAACCTCGGGCGCCAATCCAAAGGTCTTGGGAATGGTGCAGATTCTCTCGTTTCGGACCTTGCCGCCCTTGGAGCCCTTAGCAACACAGACGAGTCGATCCTCACCCTCCTCCTCCCACAGCAAAGGTCCGCTAGGGAAAGTTTTGTGGCCGTTCTCGAAAACGACAACACCCTCCCAGTTAGGATCAGGGTTTCCAAGCTCTCCAAAACTGTAATCAAGCTGGCCGCCATACTTCTTAGGAATGTTCTTAGGCTCGATGTACTGCTCCAGCACAGACTTGACCTCATGGCTGCCAAGGATAAAGATCTTGGAAACAGTGATAGGATCGAACCAGCGCTTGATCCAACCCCAGACAGTGCTGAAGAACGCAGGCGCGCCAATAACGAATATGCGATCCAGCGTTTCGGGGTAATGCGCCGTGGCGAGTTGCGACGCAGCCTGCATGTGCTGCTTCAGGTTCCAGAACTGCTTGAGACCGACGCCAGAAATGTCGACGATGTTGGTGCTCAGCGTGATGGGGACTTCGGGGTGTTCGCGGTCGAGGAGCTGGGTGCAGAAGGGCATGTTGAAACGAGTCAAGTTCTCGTAGAGAGCGAATAGTCGTAGAAGACCGTTGGGAGTCTTGCCGTCGGATTTGGCCTGGGAAAAGGTACTTGATGCGCCGACCTTTTCATACTCGTGCACGGTCTTGGAGTCGAGGGTCTTGACTTCAAAGACATAAAGAGGAATTCCGCGACGATCGCGTCGGCCTGTCCATTGGGGGTACTGACGATCGTTAGTACTTGATCTGGCGGTCAATTTCAAGGGAGACATACTAAGCGACGGCTGAAGTCATAGGCGCCGAGATCAATGGTATCGTATAAGGTGTTCAAATCGTTGGCCTTGCGCCAGTCTTCCGTCTCTTTAAATTGGGTATAAGCACCCTCAACATCCCATCGTCGCGCACGCAAGTATCGTCTGCAGCCTTATTAGAGCCTGATTCATAACCGCCCTCGTCAAAACATACAGGATCAAAGGGTCATCGTGAGAAGGTGGAGGACCAGGCGTCAAAAGACCTCTCTCCTCAAGAACTTTCTTAAATTGAAGAAATGCTTCTTCCTGCTTTTGTGTAAGATGTCCAAGATGGCCGTAGGGATAGGCGTAATCGGTGATGGTAGAGGCTGTGGAGGTAATGCGTTCGGCTGGGGCGCCAGGCGCTTCAAGGTTGGCTGCCATGATGTATGTGAAGTTGGAGCGAGATCGGCGAGAAAACAAAAAAAGATAAAGATAACCTATGGGGTATAACGTTAATGTATAGCACAGCCTTCCAAGGTTTGTGAGGGAAGGAGAGAAAAAAAAAGTTGGGCTCTGCAATGCAAGTAAATCTGACGGAAGCGCCGGAGTCGCTGACAATGACGACAATGGAATAAGATTGGATCTGACAGCGGGGACTGGGGGGCAATTTTGTTTCTTGTAGGGGTAGGGCTACTGCTAGTTGGAGATCGTCATAGGCTGTTCCGACGTCCGGAGGCTTCGGCCGAAAGCGGGTCATGTCGACATGAAAGCCAGAAAGACATCTAGAATATCCATATCCATCATGAGTTCTATAGAGTGGTTATCGCGATGTTAACTCACCTCGAATAAGGGACCAATAGGTAGTAACCATCTTGTTATACCATGCGCTGCGACGGTGGCAGCGGTACGGCCCGAAAACATGCAGCGCACGTTTATTCCCAATCAACAAGAGTCTAATAGACCTCGGCGGTTTTCTGTCTGCTTGATTGGACCCATCTCGAATGCCTGATCAAATAAGAATGATCTGATCTACGCCAGGGACCTTTGGGGCTCATAGGGCTGAGATGGAGTAGCTCATGGCAACTGTCACTATGGTAGGACGGTGCCTTGCTTCGTGAAGCTTCATATGGATGTTGCACTAGAGGCTGGGAATTGTGTTCCTTCCTATAAGTATGATAGAATGTGTGTGCTGCGTGTGTTTTTCAAGCCATGTGGCAGGTGCTGTGTACCTGTATAACGATAAGCCAGTTCTACCTTCCATTCAACTCCCCACAAACTTGGTGCCTTCCCATTAATGTTCAAAAGGCTACCAAAGTCATCGCGAGGAAGCTACGCCTTTTCATCTAGACTAACTCCTCTCGGCTCTTTCTGCTAGTCATGATTCAGACACTGTCATGTCACTGCACTGATTCCTCACAAGCTCAAAGCTCCATTTGCAAGTGTTTATAAACGACAGTTTATCGCCAAACCTCTTCTCCCAATCTTTCTGCATAAGCCTTGCCGTCTTAGCTATCGTTCGCTATGGACGGTCTGCGAGAAGCAGCGCCCATTCAGCAGGGGCCCGAGAATTCCAAGAAGAGAGCTCTCAGCAGATCACCATCCAACTCTCAATCTCCATCACAAGCACCGCCGCAGAAGAAGACGAGCTATGAACAAGACAACCAAGCTCCGAACGATCATGTTGGTGCTTTCTTCTACTCCTGTTGCGCAGCAGCATCTACGCACCAGCATACTTCTGGTCTCCTGGCCATATAGACACCACTAACACTTCTCTTATTAGGTTATGGACGAGCCAACTACCGTATCGGAGCGATTAACTGTCACCAACGTCCTGGACTATATAAACTCCTCGCGGACCTCCCCTCCTTTGACAGACCTCATCGACTACTGGCTCGAAGAAGCTTATCCGCCCGAAACTCATCACCAGCAGTACTCCCGCTCCGACTACTCCGTACAGACTATTATACAAGAACCTACTCGACGATACGCTCGATCAGCACCTCCAATCATGCCTCGTCGTAATCCTCCAACCCAGAGCAATCGCCAGGTTTCATCTCCTGGGCTAACTAGTGCTGGGGCAGTGCCCATCCCGACGAACAGCACCCCGACTGGGTCTCCAAACACTGGGGTCAAGTCTCCTACAACCACTGGCTCGCACGTTGAGCAGGCTCAGTACGAGACTCTCCACTTGGCTTCTAATAATATAGTATACCGCGACCGCCGAGACAGCTTTCCAACTCCTATTTCTACGCTTATCGGAAAGATCGAAAGTGACAGAAGCTTGCCAGATATCTCTATTCAGGATGTCGATGCTGACAATGCCCTTGCTGCTCTGGAGCGAGGAGCTGGTGAGCCAGAGGTGGAACAGTATATCCAGAACAACCTCGTCACATTGCCATCTCGAAACGACATACTCAAGCGAAGTGACAAGATACCAATGGCTAGGAGGTTGATACCCAACACTGGAACAGCGTTTCGAGTCAGCGGTCCTGTTCCAGACGTTCTCCTCGGCTACAATGACGGAGGCGCTTTCACTCCACTCCAGCGACGGAAGCTGGCTTTGATGGATCTGGCTTCCGCAAACAATGACGGTATCTGTCTACCATTCTTTATTGTCGAGTTTAAAGGTGACGGTCCCTCTAGCAATGGTAGTCTGTAGGTCGCCACTAACCAATGCTTGGGGGGGACCCCGACCTGTGTCAACATCGCGGATATGTTGAACAAGAAACTTCTGAAGACGGGCGTCGAAGAGGTTACGCCCATCGATACCTGTTGTTTCAGTATCTCAATGAATGGGACCGAAGCTCGACTGTTCGTTGCTTGGAAGGAAGAACAAGACTTCATAGTCCAAAAGATCCGAAGCTTTTCATTGCAAGAAGCGGACCATTTTCTACAGTTTCGCAAGTACGTCCTCAATATCATGGATTGGGGCCGCAATGAACGTTTAGAGAGCATCAGATCTGCGCTTGATCTTTTGAATGAGAATAGCTTGGGGGTTCAGAAGAAAAGGCAAGGCTCGAACTCCAAGTCCAAGACTAGTGAGGGTTCACGTAACAGAAGCAATCCTTATTGAAGTGTTGGATGTTGGCAGGGGGGTATCAGAAGGATTGTCCTTTAAGTCTTAGGTCACTATAATAAAGTAGCCTAAGAGCTTGCATGAGATGACTAAAGTATTTCGTCCCTTATACTCTTGGCGCCTAGGTCTTCTGATACCCTGACAGTTGGGTGATACGGTTTATTTTGGTTGCAGATGTTTGGTCAGTTCATTGGTAGAGCGGTATGGGAAAATGGGTTCGGTTTGGGTTGTTCAAATGCATTCAGTTTCTGTGAAGCTTGTTATTTAGTTCCACGATACACTTTACCTATTATCAGAGCAAAACAAATTTGGCAATATCAGCTGAATTCTTAAACATGGCCCATGAGAAAGCGGTTTATGTACAAATGTTACACTCTAAAGTCCCACCCCGCGATAATACTGTACTTTATGTAAGACCACTGGCCCGTTGTAGAACGGTACATGAGTAAAGAAATATCTATTCACTACACAATCAAGCATCATATGATGTAGTTATTTGGAATGTTCCTTGTGTCTCTAACGTGATGAGCCTACATCGTGACTTGCCCGGGAAACAATCTGTGATTCATGCTTAGCATTCTTCAGCTATATAGAGCCTCCCTTTCCCCCTTGTTAGTCTAGAAAGACTTTGAACATCATCTTATAGAGTACCATTCTTCACCACGCTGGAGGTGAAAACCGCAGAATGCATTACTCGACCTTCTGCGTCCAGCTTTTCTTTAATACATATATACAAGCGATCGACTGCGAGGGTCAGAACACCGCCCAGCATCGAGAGCTCCAAGCGTCCAACGTCAACTAAAGACGCAATGGGTTTCGTGGTGCTATTGTGGTGGCACTGATGCTTTGGTCAATCGGGTTCAGTGTATACCCTCTTCTGTGAACATCCTCGAGATGTTTCCCGACCGAATCACGCGCAACCCAATGGCAAAAGAAGCCCGAGCTTTACTGCTGTCGATTATATATATCACGCCATTTCCCAAGACCGGCATCATCATCTTCTACATCATCGCCGGTTCGGAATGAGCGGCATGCATCTACTACTATACCCACTGAAGTAAACGTCATCATCGCCGGTCACTTTCCATATACTATACGCCTATAATGGTAGTTTGAGGAGCCAACTATTCATGCCATGGAACTATTCACTACCGTCTGGCCAAGAATTCGGCGGTAGAGTTCAAGGACCTCTCATCGAAGCAAACTCTCCCACAGCATATATACTGACACAAGATGCCTACATCCTGACATGGCCCAAATATCCTCACAGAAGGACCGTCCTCTCTCTTTCCATCACCCTATATACGCCAGGATGCCTGCCACGAGGAAGTCACGAAATTTTCAGTGGTGGGCAAAGTCTGGAACAAGCTACTTGCTCGCCCTGTCAACAAATCCGTGTGTCTTGTTTATATAAGCGAGACAGAATGTGATCAAGTCTCGAAGACTGCAACTCCCAGCAACGACTGGGAAAGCAGGTGTTGCGAGGATAGTGGAATGATGTGGCAGAACTGATGATTGGTCGTCTTCAGGACCTTCAGAAAGGGGTAATTTGCTAAATTAGATGGTTAGGTGGGCTCTGTACATCGCGGAGATGCTGAAGAGGGAGCCATTGGGGTCGGACTCAGCGACACTACGGAGACTGATATCCAGGGCTTCAGTTCAGATGAAGGACATCAGGAGCGGAGGTATCTGGAAACATGTCAAAGCTTGTACACATAACTTGCATCAAACACTCAGAGTAATAGACTGCTATTTGTAAGATCTAGCTAGTGTAAGGGTATCCTGATATACAAATGGTTCATAAAGTCGATCTCTCATCATTGTCCTCAACTCTCACCACTCGTACCCATTACCACGACGTATGTCCACCATCAATCACAAGGTTACTCCCTGTCATATAACTGCTCGCATTGCTCAGCAGAAACAGCGCAGCACCTTTAAACTCCTGCGTCTCAGACAGCCGTCCCATCATAATCTCCCTCTCCCACTCATCCTTCAGTCCAGGAACTTCCTCAAAGTTCTCCCGCACCATAGGCGTCATTATATGGCCAGGACTAATACAGTTCACGCGAATACCCCCCGTGCCGTCTTTTTGAATGGGACTCCACTCCATGGAAAGGTTGCGCGCGAGCTGGATCACGGCTGCTTTGGACGAGTTGTATACAGGTGAGATGAGACCCCTGTTCGCTTTCATGCCAGAGATACTAGCGATCATGCAGATACTTCCGCGCTTTTTGTACTTGAGCATTTGTTTTGCTGCGGACTTGGCGGTCATGAAGACGCCAGTGTAGTTGATAGACATCATATGGGCGATCTCATTGGCTTTGTAGTCGATTGTGGGTGAGATGTGCTGGACTCCTGCGGCGGCGATTGCCCCGTCGATGCCCTGGTTCTCATCTGCGATGGCGGTGATGAGATTGTCCAACCCGTCTACGTCTTTGACGTCTTGTTGACGGTAGTGAAGTGAGCCGCCCCATTCTGGGACGACACGGCTTTGGGCTTCTTCCCAGTTTTCGTCAGGCTGCTCAGCACGATCCAAACAATAGACTGTGATGAGTTAGCAGCTGTTCAGCTTTTATATGAGAATGACATACCCTTTCCACCGGCTTCCACCAAACTCTCGGCTAGAGTAAGGCCAAGACCTTGAGCACCTCCTGTGACAATAAAGGTCTTTCCCGCAAGGTCAAAGTCTGCAAATCGCTTGCGACCAACGTTTGTCCCGCGAGGTAGTGTAAGGTCATGAGCCGGATTCTCCCTTGGGTCTGGGTTCATGGGCTTTGCACTTGCGCTATCCGAAGTGTGCATTGATCTTTGGCATATAGGCTTTGAGATGAAGCGTGATGTCCGCTGGAGAGTAGCTATTTGTCCAGGGAGGAATGCTTTAGTAGAGAGTGAGCGAGTAGCTCGTTTGAGAAGTAGTGAAGACATTGTGAGTTGAGTAGTAAGATGCAAATGAATCAATAGAGCAAGAGTAACTGGACGATCGTGACGAATATTGCTTGTAGTCGTCCATTATTTATACCATTCCTCTCAATAATCCCTTCTTCGTTAATGCCTATTTGCTTTGTACAATCTGACGTCTAGCCGACGTAAGCATTACCCAGATTCACCTCATTTACAAATATCAGCTACACAGAACTCCCAACTCACAACCACGAGAATGTCCTATGGTCCAGGGTAAAGGATCCAACAGGCCGGAGCTTCCAGTCCGCCTGTAAAAGAACCCGGAGCTGGGGTCATCTGCGATTGCCACGTTCTTGGCGTCTTGACGTCTGGAATACATCAACATATCGGATCGAGTCCCGCTTTTGTTGCAGATCATAGAAACAAAGATGAAACGACAAGAGGAGAAGATGAACAGGGCTGATGGAGGCAAAGATGTTGCGTGTGACAGTTGTGGCTGTGTTGGTACCTGAATTATTCCCTGCCATAACCGTTTGATGGGTGCGACGCTGGGCATGGGGTTGTCACTTTGCCATTCCTTCATGATGCAATTGCTCATCACATGTGCTACAATACGGCTAGCCTATAAAGCCACTGAACCTGGTCGTTGGGTCTCATGATCTTGCAATTTGTTTCTGATGCAAATAGTACTCAATACCATTGCAGAGGCCAAGGCAATGGACCTGCTTTAGGTACTCAGGTACTGTACCCGTCGACACTCAGCATCCATCATATTTAGTACATCGATCAATAATGATTACGTATGAGGCTTACCGCCTGCCATTCAGCTGGTTATTCTACTCCGATTGGTCGTAGTGACGCTATCCGCGTTGCTTTTTAACCTTGACCGACAAATGAGGTTAAACACTCCGCCCACTGGACGGAGCAAAAAGTCTTTCTTCAATTGAGTTTAGATCTCCTTTCCTTGTGGGGTTAAGGAGTATAAGATCCTAACGCATGCCTTGTCTTGGGGCTCGTGTCCGGCCAGACGCATGGCATTAGATAATGCTTGGAGCTGGAGGCTGAATACATGTTGAGGTCTTTATTACCAATAATTTCAAGCTAATGTCCGAAGCAGAACACCTTTGTACATAACAGTTTGTGCAGTATTGCTGCTAAATGCTTTACATGACGGGAATACCCTCGTACTCGTCGTAGCCAAGAGCAAGGTTCATGTTTTCTAGGAATTCGTTAGACATGTCGTCAAGTTTTCCAGAAGGACGTTAACTTACGCAGACACTGGGTTGCGGCACCCTTGGCGAGGTTGTCGACGGTGGCGACGCTGTTTCTGTTAGTATTTTTAATCTCTAGGGAATACCGTGGACTTACATAACCACACGCTTGCCAGTGCTGTCAACGGCAAAGCCTCCAAGCTCGACTCCGTGGCGTCCAGAGATGGCGCTCACCAATGGTGGCTCACCAACAACCTTGATGAGCTTCTCGCCGGCGTATCGGTCCTGGTACAATTGACGGATATCTCGTGAAGTCATCTCCTTGCTCAGAGGGATGTTAATGGTCAAGGTGATACCTCGGAACCATCTTTTCGATCCATTAGCCTTCACATTCGTTGTCTTAATCTGTAAGTCCTCACTTACCCAGCAACATGAGGGACGAAAGCAACCTGGTGGTTCAATTGTGTGGAAATCTCGCGCTCGTGGATATGTCCGGTCAGAGAGTAAGGGATAATCGCATCCTTGAGGACCTCGACGTTGTTTCTGGGGTTAGGCTTGGATCCGGCTCCAGAGTATCCTGAGACACCAAAAACTGT
Organism: Fusarium coffeatum; assembly: GCF_003316985.1. Classification (NCBI taxonomy): domain Eukaryota; kingdom Fungi; phylum Ascomycota; class Sordariomycetes; order Hypocreales; family Nectriaceae; genus Fusarium; species Fusarium coffeatum. The sequence goes on along the minus strand of NW_022157810.1, from coordinate 105,002 downwards.
GGGAGTTCCCTCGATCAAGCCCAGAGCTCCGCTGAGACCGATCTGGGCACCAGTAGCGTAACATCCGGGGTTGGAGATACGGTTGGACTGAGCAATCTTGGAACGCTTAACAAGCTCGGGAAGACCGTATGTCCCTATTGTTTGTCAGTAACACAGCCAAACGCATAGTCCTCGTTGGGTCCATACACTTCTCGTCCCATCGGTAATCGGCAGAGAGATCGACAATAAGGCTCTTGCTGTTGATAGCGTCCAAAGCGTCGACGTAAGGCGTGCAGACACCGTTGGGAAGGGCCATGATCCAGCAGTCCACCTTGCCATCACCGTCCAACTGAGCAACATCCTCGGGTGACAAGGTCTCGTAGATAACCTTGCGCTTGCTGTATCCCTGGAGTTGCTGACCAGCAAGCTCTCGGGAAGAAACATGCGCAAGTTCGATGTTGGGGTGCTCGTTGAGCAACTCAACAAGCGCTGAACCAGTGTATCCTCGGGCGCCTATTAGACCAATTCGAGAGGGCCTGTCGTTTGTCGCATTCTTCTTTCCCAGAGGAGGGTTAGGGTTGGTCTCGGCAACATAACCACGTCGTTGCTGCATGGACTGGCGCATACCAGCAATGACGAAAGCGTTTTGTCGGCCGGCGAAGGATCGGGCTGGGCTGGGGCCCATGGCAGGGAGGACGGGCATGGATCGTCGAATGACGCGACGGGCGCCGGCCCGGAAGACCATTGAGGTGGTTGAGAACATTGCGACGGGGAAGACTTCGCAAGCCAATTGACTAGTCGGTTTGGTTAGGGTGCTTGAATTCCAAGATGCGACGTCTTGTGGAGATTGAGATAGGTTTTGTGCAGTGACTGACTGGGAGGAATTCCTCGGCGATTGTTTTTTCCTGCTGTGCCTGCCCTGGCCGAAATCGCTCGATCTCGGTGCTGCGGGGTCGCACTGGACTCGTGAGATAGCCGCGATGGCACTAAGCCGAGATTGATAAAGTCTTGAGCCACTGTGGCGGAATAGCTACCCTATAACTCTGGCATTTCATCTATAACTTCCTGATGATAAGGCAGTTGTGCCATAATTAATTGTACGGTTGTGAATCTGAGCAACTAGCCATGACTTCAGACATCGTATGGTTTCTGTAATGGGATGATTTGCTATCTTTACTCCAAATCCTTTTGTCAAATTTATATCTGTGCTCGTAAAGTCACATTCTAACTTACCTGCCTCTTCACAGGCACGAATATACGCTTGCATGCTCTTACTGATTGCGATTCTACAACAATCCTGAGCTCAAACCACTTGTTACTACCATTTGTCAAATTAATGTCCTTCCCGTCTTAGACGAACTCATCATGGCTCGAAACATCTGTACGTTGCATGTTTGCTGCGCCCAGTTCCACCAACCTACGCACGGTGACCTATTCTCATTGGCTGCGCTAATAATCGCCCGGCTCAGCTACGCAGGGGCTTCAACTTTTGGTTTCGTACGATGACGAAAGCTGCACGTGTCAGCAATGAATTATTGACGATTTTTCTTGGTTCAATCCAATGTCAATGAGGAATGGCATAGCATAGCGCAGTATTAGAAGATCAAGCTGAAAGCAATTGAGCTCGCACACGTGACATACATCTTCAAATGACGCCATAATGAGTTGTTCTAGAATCTAGCGCTGTTAGTCGATCTGGTGCTTTTCACGTGCTTGGAGGGACAGTCTGATTGTCGTCATCGAAGCCATCACCATCTTGCTAGAAAACTTGGACACACGTTTCAGTTGGTGTCGTGTGCAACCGACCTCACAGGCCAATGCTAGAAGACAGCAAACGCACCACCCTTTGACTTTTAGAACACCAATCAATTAACAACTAATGTCATTTTCTCAGACAGAAGCGCCCTTCTCAGCCTCATCGGTCTGCCCATACCAACCTCCTCCCTCCCTTCAAACGAAAGATGGCGTTTAACCTAGCTGATCTTCTCACTATGGATCTTCCCGCTTCGGGCTGTTTGTCGCTCTCAGCTATTGAAGCGCGCTGAAGCCAACACTGAAACCTGTCCTTCCACGCGGGAGGGGCCTTTCAGAGGGTGCCCACTGTAACTCAAATGTGGCCTGCACTGTAGTCTTCCTGTCCCATCTACTGAAGCAGTTCTTTCAGAAGTGGTGAAAACAAAGACCCAAACGTAGGGATAAAGAACAAACAAGCTATACTAGTATCTAAATTTAAACACACTAACTGCTTCGTCTTTATGATATCAGCGTCAAGTTCTCTGCCCCCTCCTGCTATGAAGCAATGGAGCTTGGGCCATCTCTAACCTAAAAGCGGGGGTAGCCTCCGTCACTGAATCACTGTCCCCCCTGCCTTGATTTTATCCACCATCAGCCCAACTTAACTCTTCCCTTCCTCTTCTTTCTTCCTTTCCATTCAACATCACTCAAGCTCACCAAGACCTCATTAACGATCTCCATATCATATCAAACGCCATGGCACCGCCGCCCAACCCCAACCTTCCTCTCCAGGAGCGCCTGATGGCTCTGGCTAAGACCCTCCAATGTACGTGGTTTGCGCGCAGTCTGATGAGATCGCATTGCTAATTCGTGGTTACAGTCGGTTGGTTTGTAGGGTATGTCTGAACAACATTGATCAAATCGCAGATCTAGAACTAACAAATGTTCCCTTGTTAGACATCTCACTCTGATCCTCGCAACAATCCGATATGGCTTCTCCTGGTTGCGAATGAACTATTACACTCGTATGGCTCAGTTCTCTTACCGCACTGCCTTTGTCGCCGCGGCTGTCACCTACGGTATCGTCGTCTATAAGACTATGCGCGCTCGTGCCAAGACTGGTCAGCGTGCCGCTCCCACTCCCATGGCTCTCCTTGCCGATGAGAACATTCAGTACCTTGGTAAGTGTTTCTGAGCGAGATTGAGATCCCTTGCATTTTGTGTGACATATGCTGACTGTGAACAGCCATGGCCCTTGTTTGGCTCTTGTGCCCTCAGTACCCCCTCGCATTGATCCCTTACACGATCTACTCAGTCTTCCACGTTGCTACATACACTCGCGCCAACCTGATCCCCGCTTTCGCTGCTCCTAAGCCTGCTGCTGCGCCTGAGGCCGATGGTGCTTCTCCTGCCCGCCGAGCCGACAGCCCTCTCGCCAACCAGATTGGTGCTTTCGTGAAGGAATACTATGACGCTTCCATGGCTATCGTCTCTTCGCTCGAGATTGCTCTCTGGGGTCGCATCTTCCTTTCCGCCATTCTCTTCCAGCGTCGATCTTGGATCCTCATCGTCCTCTACACTGCTTTCCTCCGCGCCCGCTACAGCCAGAGCACCCACATTCAGCACTCTTTCTCTCAGCTGAGCGCTCGTGTCGACTCTTTCGTCAGTGCTCAGGGAACTCCTCCCGTTGCTCGCCAGGTCTGGCAGACTGTCAAGGACGGCGCTAAGCAGTTCCACGATGCCACCGCCATTGTCGGTAGCGGACCCGCCAAGAAGACCTCATAGGCGAGACGAGAGACGGTTACCGAAGTGATGAGATTGGGTTTTGGAAAACAACAAATTCTATCCTATAGTCATAAAACTCTATCCTAAAGTCATGGCCCTTATATGATCAGGCAGTGGAAGTTAAAAACGAAGAGAGGACAGCGCAATAGAAGCTGCGCGAATACGAGGGGACGAGAACATGTATGATGATTAGTCTTGGCATCGGAGCGTAGAGCTAGGATGAAGCCTCAAGAGGTGGGCCAAAGAAGGCTATGCTAAACAATAATGCTGCATTTATTACGAAGCTACCAATAAAATGATTATCAACTGTCATTGTCCCTAAACTCGCTGCAAATCTCTTGTCTTGTTATTCCAATTTGGCTGTGCTCGAGATGATATCAAATGTCCAATAAATCAAGTAGTGGGGCACAAGGGATGACGTCGCCTGTCAAGTTACTTGTATTCCTGACCTGGCGGCCTGTTTTAATCATTTTCAACTCCAGCACCCGCTTCAGGACCCTTTTAAAGTCAAGCGGAGCTGTACGTGGTAATTCTAACCACTTTTGAACAGTTTTTATCGTCCTAATAGTGAAGCTCATCATGGCTTCCATCTTGCGACAGATTGTCGCGGGGCCGCGTTCTCGGCATCCTGAAGCCGGCCTGGATCTTTGTTACGTTACTGACAACATTATTGCAACGTAAGTCCCCGAATTGAAGCTGCCATAGAGGGTTTCCACCTTCTCTCTGCTGGATTTATCATCGGAAATAGCAATTGTACTAACCAACCTGACTTACAGATCGGGTCCTTCAGAAACATACCCGCAACTCGCATACCGAAACCCTCTCGACCAACTCGTCAAGTTCCTCGATACCAAGCATGGTGAAGACTGGGCGATATGGGAGTTCCGTGCCGAAGGAACAGGCTACCCAGATGAATCTGTGTACGGTCGCGTGAGGCACTACCCATGGCCTGATCATCATCCCCCACCATTCCGACTCGTCCCCATGATCATGGCCAGCATGCGCAACTGGTTGCACGGCGGCGAATTGGGTGGCGGAGCAGTCGCAAGCGATGGAAGACCTATGTCTTCGGGCCAAGGTACACTCACTCAAGAGCAAAAGGATGCAAAGCGCGAGAAGCGAGTGGTTGTGGTGCACTGTAAAGCCGGCAAGGGACGCAGTGGCTCGATGAGCTGCAGTTATCTCATTGCAGAGGAGGGGTGGAAACCCGAGGATGCTCTTGCCCGCTTTACAGAGCGACGTATGCGACCCAAGTTCGGTGCTGGTGTATCGATCCCATCGCAGCTGCGATGGATCAGCTATGTTGATCGCTGGACTAAAGGCGGCAAGAAGTACATCGACCGACCCATCGAAATCGCCGAGATTCATGTTTGGGGCTTGCGCCATGGTGTCAAAGTAGATATCGAAGGATTCACTGACGAGGGCAAGAAGATCGACATCTTTCACACATTCAAGAAGGAAGAGCGCGTGGTCGTTGACCCTGCAGCACCGGAGGAGAGTGGTATCAGCGATATGATTTGGGAAATGGCTGGATATCCTGCTGCAAAGGGGATCCAGAAAGCACCTGAAGAAGCACACTTTTCCGAAGCGGCGAACCGTGAAGGCGACGACACTGTGGATGCGGCCGAAGAAAAGGATGGAAAGGGCAGGAAACACGCTCTTAAGAGGAAGGGCACAGAAATCTTGCACAAGGTGTCGCCGGCGAGCTCGCATAAGGGTACAATTAAGTCGAAAGATGAGTCTGCTACATCTTCAAAGACCGACCTTACGAATACCTCTGAGGAAGAGCCAGGTGGTATGGCGGTTATCCTAAGGCCTAAGGAGCCGGTTCAAATCCCGAACAGCGATGTCAACATTTCAGTCGAGCGCCGTAACAAGACTCCAAAGAGCATGGGTCTCACTATGGTTACGGCTGTCGCACATGTTTGGTTCAACACTTTCTTCGAAGGCCAGGGACCCGAACGGGACGGCAAGGCTCTCGATAGCGGCGTGTTCAGCATCGAGTGGGATGCTATGGACGGCATCAAGGGTTCCAGCCGCAAGGGCTCCCGAGCCTTTGATCGCATTGCTGTCGTATGGCGCGTAGCTGGTACCGACGCCCTGCCCGAAGAAGTGCTCGAGCCTGCGGAGGGACAGCCTGTGCCGCAAGCCAGGCCTGCTGATTGGCAGGGTGCGAATAAGGAAGACCCTGACAACCAGAAGGACTTGGGCCTCAGGGTGCAGAGTCCTGCGAGTGCGGATGTGAGCAAGGCGAGCAGTATGGCTGAAGAGCTTGATGACAAGAAGAATGACGGAGGTGAGCTGGAAGGTGTCAGATCGAGTGGTCCGACAGGAGAGGATCTGAACACTGGGGATCACGGCGAGGTCAAGGGCGATGGGATCAAGAAGGCGTAGGTTGAGCATATGATATCCACGTATATACTCGAATGATAGAGTTTCAATGGAATGAATAGAACTTATAATCATTTCTGCTAGCAGCTGTGGGTATCTTAAAGTGAACATTTACACATATCCGAGCTTCAGCGATGTCTACCCCTTCCTCCTCTGTAGTGCCTATCTCCACGATAGCCTCCATATGGGTTTCCTCGTCTATGATCACCGCGATCCCTGGGCCCACGGTAACCTCCCCGTCCACCACCACCAGGGCCCATCATCTCTTCAGGCGGTGGGGCGATCGGCTCTTCGACTTCGACCTCGTATTCCTCATACTCATCTTTAAAGAATTCACTCGTGATTTCTTGCTCTCTCTTGGCAGCCTCAGGGTCAAACACGAATCGCATCGTTCCCTCCTGTCCCCGAGCTGTGCGTCGTCCTGAAGCATCGCCAGGCCACGATGTCGACGTCGCAGGGGATGTGGCAGATGCGGGCGTCGAGGGTTGGGGTTCTTCAGCTTCGCAACGGGGACAGAAGTTCAGATACCGTGGTTCGAAAGCCTTGTCAAGATCGTTGTTAAGCCGAATCTTGATATCGATAATCTTGTTCTGATCAAACTGCGCCCCGACCTTCGTCGACTTTGAATGCTGAACATAAAGGTCCAAAATGTCTAGCATCGCTTCCATTACTTCGCCGCGGTTGTACTGTGGCTTCGTCTTTGCCCAGTCGCGGACCTTGTCGACGTACTGTTCCGTCAGGAGAGCTGTGAGCTCCACAAGAGCCATCACCATGGAGAACGTTGTGCGCTTGATTGGGACGAAGGTCTTGTACATATCGATAGACATTGTGTATGCAATGTCGTAGAATCTTTTACCAGCTTCTTTGCCCAGGATGGCACGAACGACTTTGACTAGGAGCTTTTGCGGGTAGCGCGTGCGGAAGTCGAAGCCGATCGTCTCGAGGATGAGTCGTTCGAGGCAAATTATTATCTTGCCTGGTCCTTCGAAGATCTAGACATCGTTAGCAGATGATACAATGCAAAGCACGAATTGACGTTACCTTATCGTCCGAAGTGGTAGGTTTCTCTGGGTTCTTGATGTTATACGCTGCTGCTAGAATATCTTTTGACTTCTTGATCGTATCCTCGACCTTGCATGCAACGAACAACGAAGCCAATGCGGCATCCTGATAGTTGTACTCTGCATCTCTAAAATTGAGTCGAAACTTGTGGAAGTATGTGCACGCCGTATCAAAACTGCGAACAGGTCTATTTCGAGTTAGTCGTGAACTCGTGATATGCATTGGAGGGCCTGGCGTACAGTTGTAGGGACTTTCTGACGTTGTCGATCAGCTGCACACCTTGAAGACGGTAGTTATCCTGTCTCGCGGGGTCGCAGCCATTGTCCTTTAGCATGCGCCGGAGCCTTAGCTCTGATGTGTATTGATTCGAGCTCGAGATGAAGCCTGGATGAGGCCCGACTTTGGGCATACCGTCACCGTTCGCGGTCGTAGAAGAATCATTGTTGGAAGTTGCCATCTCAGGGGCAAGAGCCTAGATAGGCCGTTGCGATCGCGAAAACGTCGTGGTGGATATAGTTCAGAGGTGGTGGGTGTTTGTACTGTTTTGTTCGATGGTGATTCTCGGTCGCAATGGAGAAGATTCTTCGGTCGTGGGCGCGAAGGGTTCTTCTTCGTGATTACCGATTAAACGACAGTATATAAACAAAGAGAAATGCGGCTAATTAAGAAAATGCGCGGCTTCTCCCTATAAAGTGAAGTTATGTTGTCGCGTAGAAACAAAATCACTTGTCATGATGCAAATGCTGTTGCGATGGGGCTAAAGCTCCAATGTGGCGCAGCAGCATTGCACCAGCCACACCTTTGTAAATTGAGAGAAGTCCTTTTCAGAAGGCGAGAAGCTTTGTATCTTCATGACTGGTCTATTAACCGTTTTGTAAGTGCTGATACACTTAAGTACTTACTTGAGTTGGTAATAACTGCAGTTAGCTCAACTCATGCAAGAGGGTGCCGACGAGAGGATGAACCAACCCTAGACCCGTGTATTCAGTTCGGCGGACATAAGATAGGTTAGTACCTGAATGTCGCCTTATGGAAGCTTTCGGGTTTAAAGATAGTTGAGATGAGGTGTATCTAGTACGTGGGGTTTGAGAAATATATTTTGTAATTTACAAGAAGACATTGAAGAGGTAAGAGTGGAACTGGCAACATGTCACTGTCACAGTACAGTTTCCTGACGCGGTCTTGGGCCAGACAATTCGCGACTTGACGTAATGAATAATGAGTAATATTAATACTAACACAAGGATATCAATCGCGTTCTTCTTCTATGACCATCGTTTCAAACTTGTACAATCGTATCGTCGCCGTCCTACAGGTCCTCCGTGTCCCAGATGTCATCCTCAACCTCATCGTCAACGTCAACGTGAACATCGACGTCAACGTCAACGTCTACAATCGTATAGTCGCTGTCCTACAGATCCTCCATCTCCCAGATGTCATCCTCAACCTCTTGGTTCTTATCGAAGCTTCGCTTCCATGGGCCAAAGTAATCAGTGATAGTCTGGTTGAGCAACTCCTCCATGTTCTGAAGATGATCGCCAGGGGCAGTCTTGAAGTGAAGACCACCATTGCGATCCAAACCGCGAAGACCAAGCCAATCCTCCTGGTAGAGCGGGCGAGCTCGGAGGGGGATACTCTCTGTACCGTTGACCTCCTCAAACCACGAAGTCTCCTTGGGGACGACTAGTGTATCATCCTCAAACATCCACATGACAAAGTTGGTCAAGCTGCCAAGGTTTGCCTTGTACTTGTTGTTCTTGAGCTCGCGCTCGTTGTTGATGTCAGCGAGGAAGTTGGAGTTCTCGAGGTAGTTATCGTAGTCGCCCTGGGTACTGGGATCGCGGTAGTACTGGGCTGGAACAAGACGCGATTGCACAAAGTTGCTCCATACGTTAAATCGAAGAAGAGCCATAGCGCCCTTGCAGAGCCAGTCGGTCTGACCACAGGCCTTGAACTTGACGATGCCGTTGTGTTGGCTACCAAAGGTAACAAGACTGCGAACTTGGGGCCAGTTGCACCGTTCAACGTAACCGCGCAGGAACTGACCGCCCTGCGAAATACCGATGGCGTCGATAGCAGGTGCTGTTGAAAGAATCGGGTGCTTAGCAAGCTCCTCACAGACCTTGCTGATTTGGTCCGTAACGTTGCCAGTGAAAGTCGCAGAGCGATCCTGGTTGGGATCTCCGTTGAGAGAAATAATATGAACAAAAGTGCCTGGATTAATAGCTTCAGCGAGCTCTTCGATGCTCTTCATGCCGTCGCTGTTAAACTGGTCACCCAAGCCGTGCCAGACGACGATGGGTAGAGGCGTATCAGTCAGGTCATCGTTGGTATGAGCAGGTGCCGCGCGGCTATGGCCAGCAAGAGCTCCTATGGCAAAGCCAAAACGGAGCAAAGGGGAATAAAGCATGTTTTTGAATGTGTAACGATTGATGGCAATGAAGATGAAGGATGAAGACTGCTAATAGAGAATGAGAAGTTGATGGTGATGAAGACGGAGAGTTGCCTGGAGTTGAAGACGTCAGGGTCTCTTTAGTTGCCGCGGGTCGCTCATGCATGCGGCGAGCTATGGCCTCCACTTTTCTTGTAGCTGTAAGGAACATGGGGATGAATGTCTTGGCATTGGGAAGGTGGTCCCGCTAGCGATTGAAACGGTAAGACGGTGAACTGAACAAAGACCCAGCCAGCTTCGGAGAAATTTTATATCAGCGCCTGGCAAGTACATGTTTTGATACTGTCTCCGATGCTAATGTAAGAAATTAGCAAGAACGAGTCAGCTAGGTCGATTGTCAATGTCACCAAGCGGGTTCCGAAAGAGTCGTGTAGAACCTGACCATTGAACAATGATGGCTACACAATACACGATCGGCGAAAAAAGATCAGCAAGACAGACATGTAGTATTACTCAACAGTTAATATTGTTAGGAATGCAAGTATACAGTTCGTTCTATTCTGGGTTTTTCACCACCATTTCAACGCCCCAACACCGATGCGAATACCATGTTTTTAGTTCTCAATAGCCTTCTTGGCCGATGCCTTTTGCTTTCTCAATCGAGTCTTGCGATCAGAGATTTGCTTGTCAAGCTTATCGTCGTCGGCCTCGAGGGCCGCCTTCTGCTTCTTGGCCTTCTTGGTAGGAGCAGGAGCCTCGGCCTCAGAAGCGTTGTCGAGCGACTTGCGCTTCTTGCCGATGTTGGCCTTCTCAGCCTTGGTCGCCTCGTCCTCGGCAATAACGTCCTTCTCATCGACCCAGAGCTCATCGGTCAACCAGATTGGGAGAGCAGCAGTCTCGGGACCCTTGATGTAGATGCTCTTCATGTTGTTCCACTTCTGAGGAATCCACTTTGCGATCATACCAGTAACAACAGCGTCGACATTCTCGGCGATCTGTTCGGCTGTCCAACCAGAGTATCCGACCTTGATGGAAGTGTTTGTTGAAGGAGTAAGGCTGACAAAGGCAGAGTTGAGAGCCTTCTTGACCTCCTTGGCAATCTCGGCGGGTGTACCAGCGTTGACTTCGTCCTCATTCTTAACGCGCTTCTGTCGCTTTCCGTCGACCTTGGTGACCTTGGCCTGGAAGTTGACGGGAACCGGTCGCTTCTGGGTTGTCTTGTAAAAGGTCTTGCCGAGAGCCTTGGGTAGTCGGTTGATGATGCGCTCATCACCAAGGAAGATATCGGCTTCGTTGAAGAGTTTCCTCTGGGCCTCGTACTGGCTGTACTTGGCCTTGAGCTTGCCGTAGTCAACGACACGGACAATGCGCTTTCGGAGGTCTTCAGGGAACTCGTCAGAGGCAACAATGTTCTTGTAGGCGCGCTGAGGCTCGGCGACGATAAGGCAGATGGTTGTGGACTCGTCGGTGTTGAGCGAGTGAGGAAGGGCGATCTTGCCGGGCTGCAGACGGGCCTTGTCGACGATGTGGCGCTTGGTGGTCAAGTTGAGCCAAACGGGGGTGCTGGCGTTCTCATCGTCGTCGAGGAGGTTGTGCTTGCCAGTCTCTTCCACCTTTTGCTTGGAAGCCTTCTTGATGTGTGACAGAAGAGCCTTTGAAGCTTTGAGGGTCTAGAACGCAATTGTTAGAGCAGCTACAGACAATCGTTCTCAATGAATACAAACCTGATCAGGGTCAATCGTGGCGACAGCCTTAGAGCCGGTAGCGACAACTTCTTTTGAGGGCGCCATTATCGCAAAAATATTTGATGTTTGGGTTGCAAAAGTTCTTTGATATGATAGTGGGGGCTCTTTATCAGTAGTCGTAGAGGAAAAATAATTTTTTTCTGCTGGTTGGGCGGTCGGAATATGCAACTCCCGGCCTCCGGTCCAGGGGTTCTCGTTAGCGGCGGGCTAATTGCTAAGGTCCACTTATCCTCTCGGCCGCTTCCTGGCTTACAAAAGATGAGGATTTGAATCCTACAACCACAAATCACACCCAGAGTGTTGTTTGTACGGATTTCGACCTTAAGTATTGTCTCACATAAATCCCATCCATCATGAACCTCGAGTTGCAAGATCCTGCCAATAGAAGAGCTTCCTGTGATCAGTGTAGTATAACCGCCCACAATTCCCGCTTACATCCGGGGGTCCAGATATGCTGATCAGCCTACAAGGACAAAAGAAGCTTAAATGTGATGGCGGATACCCGTCTTGTGGAAGATGCTCAAGTGTGTCTGAATCTTGCAAATACTCGGCAAAGTTGCCGATGGGAAGACCAAAGAAGCGAAAGCTCCCCTCTGAGAGCGAGGTCCCTGATAGCAGCGCCGCAAGCAGGACGTCACCGTCGACTTTAGCTATGAGTATTGGAAGCGAGACTGGGAGTGAATTCGGCAGGAGAGCAAGCTACGATCACTGTCAGCACATGTCGGATGATACGTCGTTAGACGTAATCTCTCTTGGGTGAGTTGATATTACCGGGCCTCCGGGTGTCAGAAGAATTACCTCGAAGAGCATAAGAGACGAAATAATCTGGTCACCCTATGCAAGCTTAGGCTGGTAATTAGGCTACTTTATTTCTGTAGCCTAACCTAGTGGACAATTCTTCTGACACCCATCGGGTACCTTGATGACCTGTACTGACTTAGATCAGACCAGAATCAAATGTCGACCCAAAACTGTTGGCTTTCGAAACGGACCCAGGCCAGCAGACCTGCGCCTGTCTTGCAAATCTATACCTCTCCCTTGAAGAGGTCCGGAAAGCAGAAGACCTACCCTTCACATCTCGGTTGTCAGTCTTGCGACAATTGACCAGCACAGCAGCGGGGATCATTCAGTGTCAAATATGTCCCACCAAGTTTCTCTGGGCGATGCAGAACGCTCAGCTTCTCAATACTTTGATCGTATCTCTTGCGGAAGGATACAAGAAGATTGTCAAATTTGTCGAGGAAGAGACAATACGAGCTCAAGAGGCGAACGAAGCCAAAGTCTTGTGTGTTGCCGAAAACCAAAAGCCCGAGCGGAGTGAAAACACATCGGGATTTCAAATGACCTTGGACCCGGAAGATTGGCAGCGAATTGCAAATAAGGCAATCAAAGCAGAAGTGTTTGGCACAAAATACTCGTCGACTACAACCTTTGTTGCAATGTTGCAATTAATGGAGGATAGGCAAAATGCATGGCACTCAGGTCATGCTCATATTCCACCGGGTATAGGTAATCGGATGCCGCATCAAATGCATGAGAAGGAGCCACACTGTGTGTCAGTTGTCAAGCATACAAGGGACATGATAAGTCAGTTGCTATCGGATGTTTGAGCGTGCCTTCCAGAAATGTCAACATATTGGATGAGACAGCTCCTGCCTTCCCAAGAAGCTTTGGACGACCATTCTTAAGGCAAGAGAAAGGCCTTGGGGATCTCTTCAGTCAATCTTCTTCTTCTTCCAACCATCCACTTTCACCAGCTTCATCTCTTTGAAATCAACAGTCTTTCAACAATAAACTTCGACCATCGTTTTCCAAATATACAATTGCACAATGCATCTGGAGCCCCAAGAGTCCATGATATATGGGCAGCGACGAACAGACCCAGAGTCATCCGCCAAGAACGAACATGAAGCAAGAACGAGCGATTCTTCTGTTCCCGTCCCCCTGAATCGTCCTCCCGGCCTATATGACACCCCGAGCACACAAAAACGCCATGAAATCTTATCCCGAGCAGTTATAAAGGTGCTGAACAGTAACATCGCAAAGATCACCTATGGAGAGATACTTTCAGGTCTGTTTCTCAACGAGACACGGAACAGTATGCGTGGGCAAATGTTCCAGTACACTCCTTATAGCGGTTACGGATACACCTCTGCAGAGGAAGACGCCAGGAGACGTTTGGTTTACTTGTATACATATTGCAACCGGAACACATTTCACCCTGACATGGTGGTGACCTTCCTGAGGCCTGAAGTAAGTTCCGCCCAAGCGCCTAAAGACTGAATTAACATTAAACGAGGACTATGCCGCTTACCTAAAGGTACCAATGAGTAATAGAACAGCGTGGGGCAACAACTTGATCTGCACGATTGTGAAGGTTGTTCGCCAGGTGGCTGTTGAACTCTAGAGGATCAGACGAGCGAACCGGGCTTAGGACGTTCTCGACGATGATTTTATACATCCAAATCATCGTTATCTGATTTCGACGATTCAACAGTACCCTTGTGCTCATGTTTCGCACTGGGCCGAGAGTCGAATCTTTGGCGGACTCGTCTGGGAAGATCTCGCGGGTATGTGGGTCTTCTCTGACAGAGAGGGATCACCTCTGACGAAATGGAAGCCCCATGCGGGCCAGTGGAATGATCTTTTGCATCATTTTGAAGGGAAGATCGCGAATTGCCCTCTCCCTTTCCAACCTCCCTCTTCAAGATAACAAATTTTGTTCTTTGGACCTTTCAACAGTAGTATAACAGCGGGATACAGCGGTATATAAACTTCGGCCCTTGATGGCCTTCAATAAATCAGTTTCTCCACTCCTTGCAGTTCGAAACCGTAAAGTTAGGACCCAACATGCTATCAGTATCAGAAGAATTAGCCGGTGAAAGCACAAGGGGCAAAATACTCTACTCATCTTATACTAGCGAACACTAGCAGCTGGGCCACTTTATTTTGGCAGACGGAGCCTGGATGATATCTCTTCCGTTGCCTACCTGCACGTTCCGGATCTGATGAGTCAAGTAGGCTGTGTGATGTAAGTGCCAGATTCAGCTGCAGATTAGCCGCTATATGGCTCAGTATGCACATTATTCTCTGGGCCTCATTCAAACCTGACCAATTGGTCTTACAATAGATAGTACCACCGAGTGGGTCAATCCAGTCGAATTAGTTATGAACATGAAATGTAATAAGCGTATACATTGAAAGATAATCCTTTCCCATCATTATCCAAAGCCATTGCGCCTTTCGCTCGTAAGGAATATCTGAACATCGGACGAGCCAGATTTTCAACTTCATGCCTCTCACCTCAATACGACTGTCTCAGCTTGTCACTCCATGATTCGACGATACACAGACTGCATATTGTCGGGAAAGATAGCCAATTGGGAAACATCGCCTGACTCATGTGCCACAGAGCTGCAGTCAAACATTCGAATTACGAAAAGCCAAGGATTTCAGGCTTAAAATCAGACACACAGGTTAGCCATAGAACCCTTCAAATCAGAAGCAGCAGCCTGTCACACTCACAGCAACTCAACAGCCAACAGTGAGCCAGACTGACCAGTAGGAGCAGAATGCCATGGCCAGTAAAGTCACACTTGCATACACGCACCCTAGGAGGTGCAAGCTGTGCCAGTATGAAGAGACTGATGGAGTCAATGCGAATGGGAATATTGAAATTGTAGGTACGGGAATGGTCGTGATTCTCAGTGTGATTGTCATGCTCAATATGACTGTGATATTGAGTATGGTTCCCGTTGAATTGATCACCACCCCCAACTGAGACAGCACCAGAGCTGATGTAGGCTTCGCTTTTACCAATGGTGGGCGCAGTGGTTTGTGTTGGCTTGTTGGCGGCTCGAGCCGGAGCGTGATCGTCGTCTAGTGGTGAAGTCATATCCGCAAAAGATGGTGTATTGGGGCCCGTTCTCGATTCTACTTGGCTCGTGAAAGGTTTCAATGGAGTTTTGATTAGATGATTTTGGAGTGTGGGTGTATGGATGCAGCTTGGGGGCAGGCGAGGGCTTTGGAGTCACACTTGGTGCAGGGATCTTCCCCGAATGGTTGGTTCTCTGCATGGTATCAATGATCAGGCTCTACAGTACGTACAGAACGCGGGTATCGATAAGCTGAGAGCCTGATCGAGAGAGTACGTATCATATCACTTATGTAGGACTACTAAAAGGAATGGATGCAGTTTAAAGCGACTGGAATCAATATTAAAATTGTGCTTCAAAGTAATGATCCGATTCATTCGGATCCTGAGAACTCTCTGGAATGATATGATCACTAGAGGCGGCTGGTAGAGCACCGCTGCCAACAGTTGGTTGGTTGTACCTGCCATATTCATACAACCATCCTGTTGGGGATACATAAAACTGCAGGTGGCCTCGATTTATGCAGCATCAACTCAATACTGGGAAGGTGCAACCATCTCATGAACAACGTGGCGCAGCAAGTAGAACCAACTCGTCGGCCATTCCGAATTGTCCACCCTTCTCAATATTTCCCAGTTGACCTGGAATCTTCACTATGAACTCGACCCAAAGTCTGGTATTCTAGAATATTTCATGATGAAGTGACTATTTCAATATCAAATCACTCTTGTCATTTGGACTAACTTATCACAGGAAGCCTGATACAAACTATCATGAGAATCATCGATGATAAACCGAACCTACCCTCGAAGAAGATCCCCGCGTTTACCGCCGAGCCTCGTTGAGCCTAAAGCAACCAGGCGAACACTTTGAGCCCAACATCATACTGAAAGACTTTCATGAGCTCTAAAACACAGTAAGGCTCTCACAGATACCAGTGCCCCTTCCCCAAAGCCAGACAAGACTCCCTGCCTAGGAATGGGGGAGAGATCAAGTCCGGCTCTGATATACAACTCGTATAGGGTCATCGGCATTGTTTTCTCCCTCCCGAGGTATGATGTGAAGATGCAAAAATCGACCCCAAACTCTCTTCACCGATTTTCCCCTTTCGATCGCAACACCTGCAGCCGCCTTGGGACTTTATCATATTAGCGTATGAAGAGCTTTGTGTCTTCAGCCTTGTCTGTCGTGTCACGCTGCTTCGCCCCCCTCTGAGTGTCTAAGGTTCCATCGAGTCTGACACATGAGGCTCTGTCGTTGTCATTTCAGGCTTCCTTCCCAGTCTTTCTATACTGACGACGCCCAGGGATTAGTGTAACCCAAACCACCGGGCCTTCTTTTGCGGTCGCACCTGTCGAGATTTTCACTATTCGAGGTCGTTTCAGATGCCACGTTGATGCAACTTTCGCCATCTTTGCATTCTTACCCACCACATCGTCGCCGTGGAAAGAGAAAATAACTTCAAGATAGGTTTTCAAGATCCTTGGCTTCTCCTGACCGCTCTTTTCGCGTCAGAGTTTATCGAAAACAATGTTATCTTGACTGTGGAATCAAGGCGATCATGGCAGAAATCATTGGCGTCGCCGCATCGGCGACCCAGCTCGGCACGGCGTGCTTTTCCTTGATAGACGTCTTGCGAAAGATAAAAGGGGGAGCATCGACGCTGAAAAGGTATCATGAACAGCTTCAAGAACTTCAGAGTTTATCTACTTGCATTTCCCAGAACCCCCTTTTACAAACCCCTGAGATAGGGACTCAGACTAGAGCCCTTCTCTCACTCATTGACAACAACTGCATCACTTCCTTGCTTAGCAAAGGAAGACTCCTCCGTACCTGGGGGTTATTATACAAAGAGCAAGATCTTCTTGATATCTTTGTGAGACTCGAAAGACAGAAGAGTACACTCTCTTTGGCGATTGAGGAGATACAGTCGAAAACACTCTATCAAATCCAAACCAATATCCAAAACATGGCCGATAAAAAGACTACCTACGCCAAGAAAGCTCATCCCGAAGACAAAAGCGAAAAGGAGATTATTATTGAAGGTGGAACCCCAGGGCATCCATCGTTGACCATCCATATTAGCTCCTTCGATCTCCAGTGTAGTGGTACGCTGGCGGAGATTCAGACTGCTCTGGCTTTGCAAAACCGGATGAACTCTCCCTTGAACCTTGTAAACTCCGCTATGGCTTCTTCTTCGAACACGAACGAACCGAAAGATCCCAGATCTTCTGGTAGACGTGGCCCGCAGTGGAACAACTGCAAGGCTGGTCCGGGCTTTCATCAAGAGAACAGACGAATCTATAAGATTAACGGCAAACTGTCTGAAGAGCTTGCCAAGGGTACGCCCAATCCCTGCATCTTCAACCGCCCGGTAAAGGTTGGAAAGGGAAACCAGAACAACCGAAATTATGTGAAGTTTGTGGGAGACGTTACTGGTGCTGTGGAACCTAACATGGACGGCGTTGAATGGATTGATCCTGACATTGAGCCTTCTACATCTCAGGAACCACCGAGCGAGATTCTGGGCACTCAATTCAATGGCATCGAAATTGAGTATGAAGAGGCACCAACCACAGATACTAAGAGAGGATGATCGCCACGGCCACGGGTAGGCGGGGACTTCATGGGCCTGGTGGAAGGACATTGGGAAGATCTGGACTTCTTGTTCTTGGAGGAGATACAGCATGGCTGTACTGCCTGTCTATTTCAAAAACTAAAAGGACGCCTTTTTTAGTTTAAACCTTGTACTAGACTTGATCAGTTTTGGTCATGATGTTATAATAGGGTGTTGGATTCTTGAAGAAAATATTTAGATAGCTAGATAGTTAGATAGTAAGAAGAGTTTATTTCTTGAGTGCGCTTTTGTGGATGTAGTATATTGAAAATTTAGAATACTATCTAGATCGTGAGAAACTAAAGGATTTTTAAAGCTATTATACGTCGAGGTTTCTGTACTCCCATCCGGTTTCGTCGTCGGCATTTGTTAGCGATCATGGAGCCCACGTGACATATCACATGCCCCAACCAAAAGCCAATCCAGCACTATCGCAAATTTGACTTCCTCTTTCATAGCAAAATCGCAGAACAACAAAGTACCTTTACCAACATGAATTTTCTCAACCCATTTTCCCGTCAAGGGGCCCAATGGACCCTTGTGGGACGTACATCGGAGTTTCCCGATGTAGACGATGATGCAGGCAACTTAGCAAAGCACCGCGTATGCAACACAAAATCAATACCAGGATGCAAAGCCTTTCACATCCCCAAAGAGGATATATCATCTTCTAAGGAGGTTGAAATTGGCGATGATGCGTTGGGGAAGCCACTTACTGATGAAGTACTCATTTTTCAATACAAAGGCAAATTTCATGCTGTTGACCATGTGAGTAAATAACAATATTGCAATGGAAACATAGTGACTAACAGAGTTAGTCTTGTCCACATAGTCAATTCCCTCTTTCGAGAGGTACACCTTTTGATATTGAGGATTTCGGAGTTACCTTGAGTGTGGGCGTTACATGTCCCAAACACGATTGGTCTTTTGATCTCTTCACAGGCATGTCTGATCGTGGGAGTTACAAGCTTAAGACTTGGGAGGTTCAGCTCAGGGATATCAAAGACGCTGAGGCTTCAAAAGCGGATGAAGGGAATGAGAGGACGACGGACAAAGAAGTTTGGGTGAGGAGAAAGCAGAGGATAGGCTGATTCTTATCCATGGATGCGACTACCATAAAATACGGCCAACAGAAACGTGCCAAAGAAACCTCTTATGATACAAAAGCGAACCTTGTGAATATCCTCGACATATTCATGTGCCCAACTACCAAAGGACCTACCATATTGCCTTGTTGGGGCCTATTACAGGGGGTAAAGGTGCAAATTGCCCAAAAACATACATCCTAAAGATCCAATTCTCACAATCCTGGAGAACTCCCTGTTCAAGCACTCGAGCCGAGAGGCCAAGACGTACTGTGTTTTCCATCCCATGGCCTCGATACCTTGATGTGGATATCTCAAGCTAACCAAACAGGTGGCGCCTTACTGCCACTCCTCATCTCTAAAGTAGGTGCTCTCGGTAAGGGTCTAGGTGCCATAAACTCGGAGCTTTCAGCTGCGGTTTCCCCTCCGCCAGGTGCAGTCTGATGCGTACGGGCAGTCTTCTGCTTCTCCGAGACTTCAGGTATAGGAATAAGGGTTGCATCAGCCCCCGAGAATGTCTCTCCGAGAAAACCAAGTTTTTGGTCAAAATTATGCGCCATCTGGCGTGGCTCCCCCCTGGTCAAGTCCTCCATACGCCTTTCATTATATTGTCTTCTATCACCTCCCCACCACGCCTCTTCATCCTCTTTGAGCTTTCCAGGAAAGAATTCGTCTTTGAGAGGTAGTCCGAGCTTATACGTGGCATGAAAGTCCATTATACAATCCATGACCTTCCGGCTTTTGACTTGATCCACGCGGTTCAATGGAAGGTTTCTCATTTCGGGAGTCAACTCCCTCGCTGCAAGCCAGGCGTTTTGAAACATTCCTAGCGCTCCTACGCCGAGAAGGCACCAGGATTCAGGGAATTCGCTTCGAGCAGAAACATTGACGAGTAGAAGAAGCCAGAGCACTGAGAGACAGACACATGATACCTCCGTGATAATAAAACCGATTGGATACCCGCGAAACATCCAGACATCTGATCGCTTTGCCTTCCGAAGCATTGTGTTTCGACGGGCTATTGGGAAATCGCGGTCCCTACCCTCTTGTGGTCTGGATAGCCAGAGAAACTTTTCCCATGGTCTTCCATTACGGGGCGACTGCGATGCTGCGAGGGACTCTATATCAAGACAGTTGCCGCAACCAAAAATGACCATTACTTCTCGAGAGCCGTTTCCCGATGTCATTG
This sequence comes from Fusarium coffeatum, assembly GCF_003316985.1. Lineage (NCBI taxonomy): Eukaryota > Fungi > Ascomycota > Sordariomycetes > Hypocreales > Nectriaceae > Fusarium > Fusarium coffeatum. The sequence continues at coordinate 85,148 of NW_022157810.1, read as the reverse complement.
CGTACACTTGTTCTGATCTTTGTCTGTTTGGCAGCTTCTCCGCTCTCCACTGGGGAAGCAGACCTATCCACTGCACCAGCAGAGTGCCAGCCCCTGTGATAAGAAGGACACTCCATGTGCGGTGTACAATAAAAGGTATGAATGCCAGCACAAGCTGAATTATGGTAATGACAACTCCGACAGCATGAACCCAGCTCCAGGAGAACTCAGTCCGGTCGTTCTTGTTCCACGTGGCTTCAAAGACCGTGATCTTCAAGCCATAGTTGCCACCCTCGTCGCTGCCACCTTCAGAAGGCAGATTCTCTTCGCGAGTTTCTATTGCTTCGAGATCTCGAAGCAAACGCCCTAGAACAAAGTTTTTGTTCTCTCGAAGATATCCAGATTTGAGATTGAGCACTTTACAAGGATAATCGGGTGGTGCAAGAAGTCTTCCATCGCCAATGATGCCAACGAGTGCAACAAACGCGTAGGCGACACACCCGAAGGAGAAGCAAACGGGAACGTATAACGTTCCAGTTGCTTGCGAGAAGGCCTTTTGCACGACGTCCCCACCGAGAACAAAGAGAATTGTCGACACGTCTGATGGATTGACCCACTGAGTCGCAAGTTGGTGACTCGTGGACATTATAGTGGAAAATAGGTATTGCTATGCAGGAACAAGCTATAATGGTGGCAGAGACGATCGAAAATCTTTGCAAGGATGTGGATGTGTCACAATGACACCCAGGAAAGAGTCAGCTTATTATTATTGAAAGCGACGTCAGACCTCGACGTAATCAGGCTCGGAGACCAGATAAGTCCGAGCCTTGTGGTACAGTGCGGGCCTCAGTACGCCATGTATTCTTTTGCGCAGTAGGCTGAGCCGCAAGGGGGTCATATGGTCATGCAAAAGTCCAATTACAGACCCAAAGTGAGACTAACACAAATGTGCTCACAAATAATCTGATAGAGGCGGCAAGGGCGGGTATGTTATGGAAGCTGAAATGACACCCTGCATATATTGGGTAGCACGGGAACGAATAAGAGGTCCGGCTCCTACAATGAGCGTATGAGGCGTTTCAAAGTCAAGACATCTGGAATTGGCGATAACCCTGCCTATCATTATCACTGTAATGGTGTGTAACCATTACGTTTGAAAAGGTAAGGTTCTATAGATATTTCACGAATGCACATGGGATGGCTGGGTTAACTGTAAAAATTCCCAATATGTAGGAAGTCTAAATGCAAAATCTCCGTTAAGAATTATGTGTATCTTCGCCTGGCTGAGGTTCGTTCCGTGACCCTTCTCACAGCCTGCCGCACTGATGGGTCTTCCATCCCTTCAACCTCCATTACCTGCCTCTCTATCTCATCTAGAAGGTCTTGATATTTGTCCCCAAAGACGTCTGTTCGACTTTCTATAATTTCCGCGACTCTTTCTCGCAGCAGCAAACATTCTAAATACCTTTCTCGCTCAACCTCAATATTTGTAAGTGGTTCAAGAATCTCCTTGTAGATCTCAGCCGCCTCCAGCAAAGGCTCTGAAAAGGATAGAGCAATAGTCAGTAGAGTTAGTAGAGTCTTTACTGTCTGCCGATGACCTTGTCCCGGTCGGCTCTTTTGCATTGCCAAGATGGCGTCGAGCTGATCTTTGCATTCAAGAACATGTTCCTTTCCGGGTTCAGACTTCGAAAATAGGAGACTGGCAAGAAGGCTCTCCTGTCTCATACCTAGGAAAATAGGATGATCAGTGTCCAGGCGGATTGCGGTAGTACCTGAAGTTGACTTTTCGATCTTTGGGTAATCCAGCACGACGGTATCAGGCCGCATAATAAAGTCAAAAGAAGACATCGCCTGAACATACAGCTCCTGACGTCTTAAACCATCCTTTTCTCCCATTGCCATTGATGATGAGACTTCACCCATTGTTAGGGAAGCCAGAAGCGGGAGGGAGTGTAATTGTCCTAGTTTAGCGACCCCAGCGTCACGTACTAAATGAAAGATGTCAAGGGCTAGATCCAGATCAGCGTTAGGATGTCTTGATAGAATCTTGCCACAGGTCAATAATGACTGTAGGATATCTGGATGTGGTGCAGATTCAAGATGCTTTGCTTTGAACGCTTCTCCAATACGTCGCAGCAGGGGTGGGTTGCTGTTGATGAACTGCCGCACACTGGTGTTATCATCCTTCTTCAACCATATCTTGTCTTTGTCAAGCGGAATGTACAGTTGAATCTGGTCGTGAAGAGTTGAGAATATGGCTTTCTCGGCAATTTCCAGTTTCCCCAAATGATACTGGGCTAGAGCGAGTTGAGACCGAACTCGTAGCACCTCGGGATGCTGGGAACCCCAAAGCTGTTCTACATCGTCTCGGACCGCTGTCAAGATGCCTTCAGCCGTTGAATAGAATCCGTTCTCAATGTATAACTCCCCAAGCTGGCATTTGTATTTCAGTGTTGATGGGTGTTTGTAGCCCAATTCAGCGCTTGATTCAGCGCGTCGATGCAAAGAGATGGAATCGTCCAGTGCAGAGAGAAAGGCCCCTTCTTGATTCGAGGCTGAGATAAGAATGTGTTCGGCCTCTAGTGCAAAAGGATGCTCATTGCCAAGTGTTTCTTCTATTACATCGGCACACCTCTCACATGTTATTCTTCCCTCCGCAGCACATCCTGTTTCAATCTGAAGGAAAGAACATAATAACGCAGTCTCGATTGTAAGAGGATTCGTTTCTCCTATGCGAATAATGGAGCTCACAAGTGCTGGTTTCAGCAAAGATAATGCAGTTGTGTAATGTCCCCGGAGTACAAAGATTCGACATCTATTGACGATATTGGAGATCCTGACAGGCTCGAAAGAAGAAGGAGCATTTGCGAGTTTGTCGCACCACATATCTGCTCCGTCAAGGTCTGTATCGATTGCTTTTGAATGAAGCGGACCCTGCTGGGCCCAAGCAAGAGCTCGGAGTCGGCAGACCGTTGCTGCAAATTTGAAATGTTTTTGCTGTTCCAAAGTGTAAATATCTTCAAAAACCTTATCTGATCCTTTTTGCTGCTCTTTGAACACTCTCTTCGGTTGCGAGTCATTCGATTTCGGGAGGACAATTTCATGCAGGCATTCTTTCATCCTGTTGTAGTTGCCCATTCGTGATAACGCGAGAGCATGATTAAGGAGAATACCAGTGATGTCCAGTCCTGGGTTTTGCTTGACACATGGACCAAGCTCTTGTCGGAGTTCGGACAGGTCGCGTTCCGCTCTGACATAATGACCAAGCATCATGCGAGCGAATGCCAGGCTAGACTTGATTTCCCAGACTGCGTCGTCATAAGGGATTCTCATCGTCAAACACTGCTGAAACATCGCGAGGGCACGCTCGTTATCACCACTTTCCAATCGTGCCTCTGCCTGATCTCTCAAGGCCTTCCAAATACCCTCGTCTATGGTCGGATCAAGGGCTGTCTTTGGCGACCGTTCAACTGATTGTATGAAAGTCTCGTATGGCTTCGGTTGTGAATACCCTTCTGACGAAATTCCAGACAAGTCCAGGGTCTCGGATACGACCGAAGCAAAATCCAACCGTTGCTCAAGCATTGGATATGCGCGCTGTATAGTCTGTTCAAGGGTCTTTCGCACTCCTCGCCAGAATTCCAAGTCCCGATTGTTGTGGTCAGTAGAGTCTCGCCGGCGTATAGATGCCCAAGTCATGGAGTTCAACTCGGAATACGTTTGTACCTTGACATTGAATTCATTCGTGATTCTCTCCATTTGTTTGTTAATTCCCTCTCGCTTTTTGCTGTCGACAATGTTACCGACATCTCGAGGTTCATTCTCCTGGAAGAACAACATGAGCTTAGTGCGGATGGGTATCCCAAAATGATATTTCAAAGAAACCCCTCTGATAAGCACTGAACCGAGACTGTCTGTAAAAATAATGATATGTGGTTGTTTGCTTGTGCGAGATGTCCTCCAGCTTTTCAGCTTTTCGCGAAACCTAGAACTGCCAAGCTGACGAGATTGTATGAAGCGCTGTAGCCCTGCGATAGTCTCGTCGATAGAGGTACAACCATATTGATATATCTCTTCCTCATTCAGGGCGATATTTGACAAGAGATAAGAGAATGCACAACCATGGAGAAACTGTGTGATCGCACTGACGACAGTGGCAAGGGCAGAATTCTTTGATGAACGAATAAAGAGAATCCTAAACTGGTCAATTTTGACTATAGAGGAGGGAGGCGAAGACGTGAACTCACTCGAAAACCTCTTTCTGAAGTACATTGCCCCCTTGAGGTTTTTGAACAGGTGTAGTGGTGGCAGTGAAACCCGGTTCCTTTACTTTGACATATCCCGGATAGAGCCTTCGTTTGGACGTCGCCTCCAAATCCATTGCTTATGGTCGGTGAATAAGAAAGCTCGATGTCGATGATGGAGCTTGAACGTAGGATTGTACTACATTGGGCGATCTTGGGGATGGCCGGGCTTTCATAAGCTTCCAGATGGTGGAACGCCTTGCAATGTGCCTGGGCCACTTGGGAAGGAGGGGACGGGAGGGGCGAGTCCGTTCCCCCGAATGATCAGCCGCACAATGAGACTTGGCCAGGTGGGCTGTGGTATGTACTTACCACGTAACAAAGCTCGCACAGTATGGCCGGTCCTGATATAAAATAACAAACAGCATTCAATTGGGCAGGTATTCCGTTGTGGCTTACTTGTTGGTTGCTTGGTTCACCCTGCATAGAGAACCTCGTCACAAGAAACCAGTGATTCAGATAATATGGAAGCCACGGGCGGTTATGTGTGATCAGGCTGAGGAAGGCAAGACATGGCTTGCGCGGTGTTGCCCTTTCCTCATTTATTTCATGCCCCGCGCATTCCCGTTTGTCTTTGCATTTCACGACACATTTTACAGTTTATTTGCACGACTACCCTCTTTCCAGCCACAAGCCCTCTCCGTTTGAAGAAGGAGCTGCAGTTTGGTTCCTGTGTATCCGGTTTGTCTGTTTTGGAACTGTGGTACGAACAACATGCAGCATTTGCGCGACCTTTATTCCAGTAGCTGGATGAGAATTGTTACAGTCGGTTATTTTAACATCCTCGATCGTTGCTTTTCCGCCCAGCCTTCCAACCAGGATTGTGTTAGCCCTCATGGTCGCTGTTCCACCACGTCTTTGAACTGGGGCTATGATGATTTCGTCAATTTCCCAAAGGAACACGGGTTTCGAATTGATGAAAAATACAAACTGTATGAGTCTGGAAAGCAAAGTACCTGCACCGAGCTTGACCGCCCTGCGCTTCTACAAGGGTGGTTATTTTTTAAGCTTATCTATTGTGTTGTTCGAGATAATAATGGGCCACTCTTAACTCACGACCAGTTAGTCTGTGAGCGCCAACTCAGCACCGCAGCCCTTCCCAGAGCTTTGAACGATTGGCACAATTACATGCACAGGCTTCACCAGAGCGACCAAAGCACTGCTATCAGGAGAATTCTGGAAGTAAACCAAATATTGGAACTCGCTAAACAGGTAGTTCTAGCTAACCTGGCGGAAATTTCACCATCTATACCATTGCCACGGGATGCTACCGGTAGTCCCATGCGGACCTGGGGGTGGGCGGCGGACCCGGCCGATGAACGAGATCTCTGTATAATGATCCTCGGAGAAACTCTATCAGCTGTCTTGGCGAGACTAATGCGAAAATGCCATGTCAGACTTACCGGTTGGGAACTAGATGATGGAGGTGGCTGGGGACCCCCGGCATACGTATCAAATGAGATGTCCAGAGCTGAATGGTGCCCACGATCTCAGGCAACTGTTAAGGGACAACTTGGCCGTAACGCAACACTATTATACGTTACATTCCTAGCGCATGGAGGCAATTTGCATAACTGCCACCCTAAAAATGGCCACCCAAGGACCTGCACACCGTCTAAATGCGAATTTATCGAGGCTCAGCCCGATCTGCCTGGGACATATAACCCATCGCATGCTCCAACCTGCAGAGAAACCGACGAGGGATGTACTATGGTTGGTCCAAACGAAGACGACGTGCTGAACATCCTGAATCAAGATGATGATTCAAGAAACGGAGCTTTCCCTGTGATGAGAGTCAGTAGGGATGAGTCAACCCAAGAGCTGATAGTTGAGGCTGTGTCGTGGGAAAACAGAACCGAAACGCCATTCGCGACGGTATCCCATGTCTGGTCCCAAGGACTAGGTAACAGGACAGATCGGATGATTCGTATGTGCCAACTACAAGCTATTCAAGATCTGGTTGCAAAGGCCTTTGGGAATACGGATCCACATCTGTTCTGGCTTGACACATTTGCCATCCCACAAAGGAGCCAGACTGATGAGAGACGTAATAGGCTAAAAAGAAAGGCCATCGGCCTTATTCATCACATTTTCAACAATGCCCAGCACTGCATAATAGTTGATCGTCACGTCATGAGTAAGGGAAGGACCCATGATAGCTGTCGTACGATTGGGGCAGAACTGTTGGCTAGTGGTTGGATGATGCGATTATGGACCCTCCATGAAGCATTCGTGAGCGACCAATTACACATTGCACTGTGCGACGATGGAGACTTTCGTCAGGCGCTACCAAGCCTGAACAATCTTTGGGGAGAAAGGGAAGAAGGCGAACGCCAGGGAGTTCTTGTGTCATCTATGACCGAGATGATGAGGCAAAAGGTGAACCAAAACCTCATGAAGGTAGATTCACTAGTGCCGGTGGCCCGACAAAGCAACACTGAGCGTGCTTTGCTGATTGCGAGTGCGTGGAAGGCAGTTCGATATCGGGTAAGTCTTTGAGGATCTGAAGCTACGCATAAGATGAAGTGGTGATGCTGATACTCCTTGGAACAGACCACCAGAAATCCAGGCGAGGAAACGTTAGCATTGTCAAGTCTGCTTGATATTCCCATCTCTCAGGATGACGACGACAGAGCGATCTCTACTTGCCGTCAAGCGGATCGTGAGAAGTTAATGGAGAAATTCTGGAAGACAATTGGCAAAGATCCTATTTTTGGGACATCTATTCCATCTGGCATAATCTTTCTACCTGGAAAGAGGTTAACCTCTGCCGGATTTCGATGGGCACCTGCAACGTGGATGTCCGGTCAAGTTGAAGCGTACCCATTTCCACTCGATAACCCAAGATACCCAACCGAACTTACAGATCAAGGACTCATCGTCCACTATCCTGGATTTCTACTTCACCCCGACAATGAAAAACTTAAGGACATTATCTCAAACCACAAAAGAAACACCTTTCAGTTTTCCATTGGCAGAGGGTTAGACGAATGGTACAAAGTAGCTTCTGCAAGAACAAGAGGTCTTCAGAATGATGTTTCATTGCCAAGCTTGGATAACAGAAATTGTGACCCGAATCACATTACTTTGGATCTAAGAAGCAGATTGGGCTCGAATCCTCCCCTGAAAATCGGTATTATACTTTCCCGACCACGCCCAGTAGAAGTACAAGGTGAGACTGGACTGTTGGTGGAAATTTACGACGAAAAGATCTTACCCCCAGAGACAGGCCGCCCTCTGAGTCAGGACTCACTCTTCTACTGCAGAATAATTCGTCGGGTGGAGGTTACCCGGCTGTCCATGGGATCTCTAGAGGATCCTTTGCCCACGACAAGAAATGAGCAACGTCTAGGGAACGGTTCCATTCTAAGTAGATATGAGAAATTTGTGCGAGAGGTAGCAGGGGTGCAACTTGATGAGGCCCAAGGCTGGTGTGTTGATGGATTTGCTGGCAGACCACCACCACCTTTATCACGAAGACAGACCGAGACCCCTCCGCACACTCAGGACGAGGGCTTCATCAACAGACTTAGGCGCGTTTGGACTGGTAGCTCGAGGCTTGAGAGTGCAGATCAGTGAATGGACATTGGAGTTTCGGCGAGTCGGCAAGACTTAGACTGGTGGAGGACGTTTTGAGATTTTGCTTTTTATTAATTTGTGTAGAGTGCCTTCAGTAGGAATTATACAAAAAGGTGCACATAGGAGGGTTCTACAATCTTTAATTCAGCATGTGATTCATGAAGTACCGAAAGCTTTTATGCTGTATAATTGTACCAATATCAAGGCTAGGCCACTGTGCCTTGCACAGCAGCCTTTTATGCGTACGAAAGCTTCGTTGGCGATAGTTAGAGTTTAGTTGATGCGGGCGACTTCAATTGAGATGAGCCTACGCTTCGACCTACCCTGGAGGGGTCATCCTTGAATCGTACCAATGTCAAAATCCTCTGGTGTAAGGAAGAATACATGTAGTAGAATGGCAGTGATTCGGGGGCAGTGATGGCTAGCACCGCATATTATGCACAAGGTCTGGAGCTTCTCTTAAATCCGATGGCTTGTCAGCGCTAGTCCAAATTACGTGCTGACAAAGTCGCACTCGGAGAGTCTTTGGACCCCGTCATGCAGACTGCTCACAAAGCTAAGACCAATTGGACGATGTTAAACCAATCGCATGATTGCGCAGCAGCCATGTTATCAGAACGTCTTTGAACTACCACATTGGACTGCAATGTCCGTTGGACTACAAGAATATATAAAACACTGACCCCTCAACCTCGAAAAGCCACTATCTTCTACACTATATCCAATTTCAGTCTCAAGAATGAACAAGATGTTCTCAGGTTCACAAGCTCTTGTTGTCGGTGGCACAAGCGGCATTGGCTACGCGATAGCTAAGCGCCTCGCTACATCTCCCAACTACCAATTCTCCTCAATCACCATCGTCGGCCGCACCAAACCAGCCACAATGCCAGAAAACCTGTCTTTCCGCGCTGTCGATGCAAGCTCTATGAAAGCATTGAAAGATTTCGCACGAGACTTTCGCGCACAAGATCAAAAACTAGATCTTCTAGTCATGACCCAAGGAATTTTAACTATGGCCGGAAGAACGGAAACACCGGAGGGCATCGACAAGAAGATGGCCTTGCACTTTTATGGAAAACAGCTTTTGATTAGAGAACTGAGTCCGATCATGAGTCCCGACGCGAAAATCATGATCGTCCTGGATGGAAAGAACGGAGATGCGAAGAAGCTGAACTGGGAAGATCTTGACCTAAAGAATACTTTCAGTCTAGCCACAGCGGCAAATCATTGTATCACCATGAATGACGCCATGGTCCAGCACTATGCAGCCACTCAATCGGATGGAAACAAGAGATTCTTCACACACGCATATCCAGGTGTTGTGGATACAGCAACAGCAAAGAACAGCGCTTGGTATTTTCGGGCTTTGTCAAAAGTGGTCTCCACCATTGCGGGATCTACTCCTGATGAATGCGCAGAGAGATTACTAGATGGTATGTATGCACGGGCTGAGGAAGAGGGAGGGAAGGATGTGTTTTGGGCTAATATCGATAATCATGGGAAGAAGATTGAGGGGAAGAAGGTTTGGACTGCGGAGGAAAGGGAGAAGATTGCGAACCATACTTGGAAGATTGTCGATGGTAACTAGGAAGTCACTGTTGTGATAAAGGACCAATGAAAGGGAAATGAGTCAGCTTTCCGGTATGTAATATAATAATTTGGAATCATAAATACGAAACTTCTTTTCTTCAATGAGGATGACTGGCTTGATTAATGAATTCGCTGGCCAGTAGTCACCTTTCTCACAGAGACAGACTACTTGCCCTCTTTAGACCAGGGTATCTCCACCTGAATGGTTAACTCGAGGCTAGACAGTTAAAACAAGTGAAGAAAGCTTGGTGATCTCAGAAGACGGCAGCACCTGCACCGAAAGAGCCATACGTAGAACATTGCCCGGGCTCACTCTCAAGTGCTTAACTGCCGATACAATTACCATGGACGCTTCCATACTGCGTAATTACCACAAGTCAAATCCCTTCCGAGACAGAGATTGCTTGTAGCTGGAGGGCGATATCCCAGAGGCTCTTCCGAGTGGGCCACCGGGAAGGTGGAGGACACCCCGAGAACGCCACTGATACCTGTCGGTGGTATACTCAATCAAGCAAGGTTCGCACCATCAGAAACCTAAACCATGGATCTGGTTGGCCGGATATTGTCCCGGCTGAAGATCTAGATTGATCTGAGCAACAAGAAACATGGGGGAATCCGGGGTAACGCGGAGAAGAGAGTGGGTTGGCCATCTCTCTACAAGTATTTAGTTGGCCGTGGCCTTTGATACAGAATGCAAGAAACAGTACCCCTAACTGCAAAATTATGGTGTCTTTCAAACAGGCCTTCGCTCTGTCCCCTCAGGAAGTCGATGCTTCTGCACCCCCTGGCACGATCCAGATCCGTCGTGAGTTCAACACAAGACCGAGATAGTCTGTTCTAATCTTCCATAGGCGAACAAGAAGATGGGCACAACGAGAACATAGTTGTTAGTGGAGATCCCCACGATCCTCTCAACTTTCCTGCATGGCAGAAGATCGCTGCTCTGCTAGTTGCCTCGTTGTATGCCTTCACTGCCAACTTTACCAGCGGTGTCATTGCTCCTGCTTTCCAGCTATGGCCAATGATATTTCCCCGAGACCCTAGGAGTCTTTCTGAACTCTCGACCCTGATGGCAGTGCGTACCAATTTCAACCAGATTCAACAATACCGTTGTTGACATGAAGTCCACAGATCAATGTCCTCTTCCTTGGAGCTGCCAACATCTGGTGGGTACCAATGTCCAACTGGATGGGACGTCGACCTGTCCTCATCCTTGCCACTCTTCTTCTTACCTTCAGTACCCTTTGGTGTGGCCTTGCAACTGGATATGATTCTTTACTTGCTGCCAGAGCCTTTCAGGGTATGGGAGGCGCGGCGGCAGATTCTGTTGCTCCCGCTCTGGTTGGTGATATGTTTCCCGTGCACCAACGTGGACGTGCCATGGTATGTAATGCAACATAATTTGAGTGGAACAGACTAACATCTCCAGGCTGTTTATACCATTATGCTCGTCGTCGGACCGCTCGCAGGTGGTGTCTCAGGAGGATACATCGTCTACCACCAGGGTTGGCAAATGATCTTCTGGATCTGCCTAGCACTTACTGCAGCTTGTGTCGTCGGTGTCATTTTCTTCGTCCCTGAGACCCTCTACTCTAGAGAAGCACCCATCGAGGGCGTTCCTGGTCATGAGTCTGAGAAGCAAGCTCAGTTTGGAAACAACGAGCATGTTGAGAACAAGTCGACAGCCACAGTCGGCGAGCAGCAGTACCGGCCATTCACCTATATGCAGTCATTGGGTTTTATTAGACCTCGTGGAAGTCTGCTCAAACAGTTCATCCAGCCTTGGCGAACGCTTGCTCTGCCTGGCACTTGGGTCGTGATGCTTCACTACGCAGGTCTTGTTGGAGGTATCGTATCCATCTCGACGATCGGACCACAAATTGTTGCCAGCCCGCCTTATCTCTGGAAGGCAAACGCAGGACTGATCAACATTGGAGCTCTCATCGGTGGAATTGTCGGATATGTCTATACACATATGCTTGCTGACGGCTCGCTCATCAAAAAGGCGAGCAAGAAGCGTCATGGTGTTGCGGAAGCCGAAGATCGACTACCAACTCTTTTCTTTCCACTTTTTGTAGCGACAGGCGGTTTACTCGTCTTTGGATTCTGCGCTCAAAATCCAGGACCCAAGATGTGGATTGGTCTGCAATTCGGATACGGAATGCTCACGTTTGGTCTGATGCAAGTTCCCTCAGTGGGCTTCAACTACGTAAGTTTTCGCCTCATAACAAAATGACGTGTACTAACAAATATCAGCTCATCGATTCATACCACTCTTTGGCAGCAGATTGTTTCACAATGGTTACTATTCTTCGCGCAATTATTGCATTTGCGTGGACGTTTTTCGTGGCGGATTGGATTCATCACAAGGGTGCTGCTGAGCCTTTCGGCATCTTCGGCTTGTTGATGGGGATCTTTTCTTTGTTGACTGTTCCGCTTTGGGTGTTTGGTAAACGAATGAGAATTGCGACTGCGGAAAGGGTCCTTCGTTGGCAGGGATTCTAGGGGATTACTTGGCAACAAGACCCTGGGAGGCTGGGTTGAGCCTCATACACTGAACCTGGTAGAGGACACATTTACTCGGCTATAGCTTGTGACAATCTTTAATACGAGACCACCTATACTGTCTATCCTGTTTGCCTTGTAGAATATTCTAGTTATCTATTGTCGGCTATTTCGCTTATTGAGTGATAGACCCACCTATTCTGACAATCAACTCAAGAAACAGCCAAGGAGTCTAGAACTCGATGTCTCACCGGAGGAGATCATCTCAGCAATGCAACGATAGGCAGAATATCAACATCAGCTTACGAATCCTTCTGCGATAATAGCGGTTATTGAAACCAACGTCCGGTTAACGGCGTCTCCTCCCCCTCTTTCTCTTTATGCCAAGCCCATAAAAGCATGCCAAGGATTTGCTGGCTATTGGATGCTATCCCCAGACCGTACGACTGCCAAGACTTGTGGAGGAGCCCATGCTCACCGCACAGCCCTCTCCAGGAAGGAAGGACTTCTGTTTCATGGCAACCTGCATGAATTCATGTGTCTGCTTTTAGGTATATTTTGTTTGATGTTTATGTACCTCTGGAGGCCTGACGAGTTTATGCTTCATGTACTATTCCCGAGACAAACATACGCGAGAGCCAATAGAATAGACCAGTCACCGTCCCGGGCCGTATCATGCAGCGAGGCGGGTCTACAACCGCGCGCTTTACCGTTTTACAACAGGTACTTCGTCTATGTAAGACAAGCGGAGAAGGAGCTATTCAGGGGTCCAAGTGGACTCTGATGCACTGCAATCGTGGCAGCTTCACCATCACTCCTGCGGTCTTGGCTCTCCAGGCAGGGGCGCATGGCTGAGGCCTCTCGTGAATCACTATCTACTCACCAAAGGCATATATAGACCCTTAAACTTCCTCAGACTATTTCTCTCTCAGCATCAACAACAACTCTTCTTCTTCTACCACAAACAAATCACAAACCGCAAAAATGGTCAACTTCCACGAGAGCTCTCAGAACATCTGGCTCGAGGACGGTCACATCCTCCACGCCGAGTGCGGTAACGGCGAGGGTGACTACGTCGAGTCTACTCTTGACCTTGACTACTACATCGGCAACAACGATGGCGCTTTCCAGTGGGGTGGTGAGGGTAAGTCAACTACAACTCTTGACCTTTGTTTATGTATACTAATTTGACTACCTTAGGCTTCTCCGGCTCTGCTTCCGACATCACCTTCGATATGGAGGGTGACGGCAGCGTTCCTGTTCTCCGCGCCCACCTTAACCCCTATGAGGGTGACCCCGTTGAGGCCGATGTCAACCTTGCTGAGTGCATTGGCAACGACTGCGGCACTCTCGTCTTCGGTAAGTCCTAGAGGACCTTCAAGGCTGAGCTTGTACTGACCTTTAATAGTTTCTCCTTAGAAAGCGACTATACTGAAGCCTGGAGCAAGGAAACGTGGATAGAAGCATCAAAAGACAATAAATCAAGTTAAACAGTTCAAACAATCTTTTTCAATCCTCTTGCATATAAGTGAATGAAGCTGTGCTTTGGTGCCAGGCCTTGACGCTGTCCGTAACTTTTGATCATTCTATGAAGCTGGTGAGAAAGGTGCACATTTATTGAGCACTCTCTGGAAGCCTCTCACATGTTAGATTACTACCATCTTATAGAAACCACGTCGATTACACTATTAAATATGGGTATCAAGCATCCATCTTCCTCTTCGCCGAATTCTCCAACTCAGCCATAAGCTGTACCAGCTTCTCCGTAAGATGCGGCGTCGACATTCCCGCAAAGTTCCTTCTCACGACTGACATAACAGCCTCCATGACCTTATCAGGCTGACTTAAAGAGACGCTCATCATGACTTCACCTTGCCCCTCGATCTCCGATCGCCATCTGATACATGGCTGTCCTTGACCGAAGCCTTTGAATCGTTGCAGCGAGATATTATCCGCGTCGTCAAGATAAACATTCTGGCTCAAAGCACGCGAATGGTCAGATAAGAGACCGTACACCCAAAAGGCCAAGCTAGCGTGGTATAGCATTATGGCCATGGGACCGCGCATGGAACCTCTTGGTGCGGCTTTGGCCATTTGGACGATCTGAGCTGCGTGGTAGATTGTATGCCGAGCGGCTTCGCTTTTAGCCCAGTCGCGAACCATGGGATATACCGCCCGTGCACGCTCAGTACCTTCCATACCAGCAAATATTTGGATATCTTCAAATGGCATCTGGAGGTGCAACAAAGAAAGTTCAAGACGCATTTGAATCTCAGGGTCTGCAGAAGCTTCCGGTGATAAGCTGAGTTTCAAATGCCCGATCAGTTTGATCAACTCATCTTTCCGCATCTCAGTAACGAGGGTATTCCAACGTCGTGGCTTTGATCGCTGCAGGGAGGCGATCTGAAGATACTCCCAGCACATAGTCCACGTGCACGCCAAGACGGCTAGGATCGCCACGTAGGCATCTACCGAGCCAGCATAGCTATTCAAGACATCAGGGTCATCAATGACATCGGCCACGTAGAGTGGTTCGCTGTTCTCACGTGTGGCCATTAATGAGCTCCACTGTTCTGGGGAGGGAGCATTCCACAAGTCTGCATGTCCTGGCAGAGGCAGTAGAATCTCGGCATACGAGACAGATGGACTAACCATGAGTGCCATGGAAGCGTTTGCGTCGTGAGAAAGCATTCGCATGGCCAACCTCTTGAAAGACTCGTCCTCGACCCACTTCAGCCACTCCTCTCGTGATGCCTGGCGTGGTCCAGAAGGTTTGTGATCAGAGTATGCAGACCTCTTGAACTTTCCGGCGCGACGCATCATGGTAAGTACTGGATGGAAGAAACTCTCCGCGATCTCAACCTTTCTGGGAAGACCACTCCAGATCCCCATCTCGAGAATGATTTGGAAGGCTTGAGTCAACTGAAGGTCCCGCACCAGAGAGTTGTCACGCTCCCACTATGTAATCGTTAGCTTCAGATATACTACTAGGGCTGGGTACACATACATGTTTGGCCACAGAAATCCGAAGACACTCTTGAATAGCATAACCGAGTTTCGATAGAGCAGGGTCGGAAGTCAAGACAGCTCCACAAGCCGCCATGGCAGCGACCAACTCAGGTCTCTTCTCATTGGGATTGAGAGAAGCTGCATGGATGAAAGCTGTAGCATGCGAGACAGGCGAGGTCAGGTAATACTGAAGCAGTGTATCCAGTAGCTCAGCAGAAGGAAAAGAGGCAACTGCTTTAGACAGGTGATCTGAGCGACAGCTACTAACAACCATCATTAGAATCCTATCTCTCGCAGGACCCTCCAACTTGGCACAAGTGACCCTCGTGTTCAAGTCCAAGGCGACGCCAGACTCGGGTGAGGGATAAGCAGAGTCTGTAGCAGGGAGAGCAAGATTATGTTCCTCAGCTCCAGCATGGTCTTTGGCGTTGGGTCTGAACTTCCAATGGGAGTTCTGAAAGGCTTCAGTACACATGGCAGCTGGTTCGCCAGGGTCGGTATGTGAGGCGACACGCGGTGTTTGGGCGCCTCTTGGTGTTGGTTGGATACTTCTTATCTCGAAGGGGATAGTGGTGTTATATGAGTCGAGGAACCGGAGGTCTATATCGTCGAGCTCGTTGTAGGAGAACATATCGACGTCGTTGGCTTGGGTTGAACCCCATCCGCCTGACAGGAGGTTGAGATCTGGGAATTGGAAGAAGAGAGGGTCTGTGGCAGGATTTAGGGATGGGTCTTGGGTCTTGTCAGCTTGGAAGATAAGCATGATGATCTGTAACACCTACCGAGATTTTGGAAGAGACTTTGTGTTGTCTGAGGCGTCAAGATATCCAGCGACTGCTGACCCATAACAGAAGAAGCAGATGTCGACCCGATACTATTCTGCTCTGGATAGCCAGCCATTGAAGAGGATCCATTATCCTGTGAGAACATAGAGTTATCCTGCTGTTGATCCTCAGAAGAGGCATACTCTGCATCCAACTCCATGGGGTCATTCCACTTGCACTCAATGCCTTTCTCTTGGCATCTCCGACAAGGTTTTTCGTCACTACAACGCAAATGGTTCGACGAACAAGCTTTACAAGCTTTGCTCACCCTTCCTGGCATGAACCGGGGTTGGTCTGACACGGTGCTGTCCCCAGCTTGAGAACCGTGCCCAGCAACATGTCTCTTGAGCAGGTCCCTACGATAAGATGTTAGTCAGCGCTATGCAGTACTGTGCAGGAGACTAACGGTCTTGTGAAAGCTTTCGGGCAAACATGGCACTTGTAAGGTTTTGTCTGGGTATCTATGATGCGTGTCAACCAACCGATCATTCAACTACCGAAGGCCAAGATCGAAGATGGTGAGACCTACGGGACCGCACGTGACGGGCTAGATGATCTAGACGCTTGTAATTCTTCTTGCACGAACCGCATTGGAACATGCCCGGTTGAGTCGTTGTCGACATGGCTTTAGTCTGGTTGGAAGTGGAGAGGAGCAGAGATTCGGGACGTGGAGGAGAAGGAGGGAAAATGCAGGGGAATCGTGTTTTTTTTCCTCGGGTCGGATATATCACGATATCCGGGGTAACATCAAGGGGAAAGAGCCTGGACCCTGGGATCGTGCGGGGGTGGCGCGTGTCTCGGGTTAGTAGGAGGAGCTATGGGTGCTAGGGCGGCAGTTGCGAGGGTGGTCGGGCAGTCCCCCACATCCCGATGATTTATTAGTCCTTCCTGATTATCCACCCAGGCCACCCTACAGTTGCATCGGACTGACAGTCAATTGATATAGATATCAATCATTCTGAACCAAATATGAGTAAGTCTTGGTATTTCACAATCATAATCTGGCTAACATGATGAAAGCCGATCTAGCACCAGTTCACTTCTTCTCCCATGGCTCGACCATGATGCTGGGGGAAGAATCCGATTCAGCCGATTACTGGAAGAAAGCCGGAGACCAAGCTTTGGCAAACAAGATCAAGGGAGTAATCATGATGGTATGTATGCCCCGACATTCTTCCAACCTCAATTAGCTAACAAGATAGGGCGCGCATTGGGATGCTGAAGGAGATCGTATGGAAGTCGCCATGAACCCGAAGCCTGGCAAATCCCCAGTCGCATACGTCCACCCATCGAAATACGTCGACTACGAACTCGTTCCCGATCTACCAACCGGCGAAAAGTGTATCTCCCTTCTCAAAAACGCCGGCTTCAACGTCTCCGCCAATCCAAACTTTGAATGGATCCACGACACATACCTTATTCTCATCCGCATGTTTCCCAACGGCTGCCCGCCCACGACGCTCATCTCCATGAACGCCCGGTTCGATCCACACTACCACATGCGCGTCGGCGCAACGCTTCGCTGTCTCCGAAAAGAAGGTTATCTTATAATTGGATCCGGTGGCGCGGTACACAATTTATACCGTAATATCTGGGCGCCGATCGTATACTACTCGGATAACTTTGCGCAAGAGAAGCCGCCTGAGTCGTGGGCTTTGGAGTTTCGTCAGGCGGTTGAGGATGTGATCAAGAATAACAGTGGACCAAGGTTGAGAAGGGCTATGACGAGATTGATGAAGCATCCTTGTTATCGGGATGCGCATGGTACGGATGATCACTTTATGTCGGCTATGTTTGTGGCCGGCGCTGCTGGTGATGAGGAGGATGAGGGTGTCTACGGAGAGCTCAAGGCTGAGGATTGGGAGTTGACGAATATGTGTAATAGTCAGTTTACGTTTGGGACTTGGCCTAGGACATTGGGTGTAGCGGCTGCATAGGAGGGAGAGTCGATGGTTTCAGGATCTCCTTGATTTTATCATACAACAATATTCCAGCATATATGAATCTTATTTCACTGAAGGTTATGATAAAGTTCCAGAGCGACATGAAGATGGATCAGGCTGATGAAGGAAAAGACAAAATTGCACCTGGCCTCGAGACATGTCCATCGCAGCCTGATTCGCACGGAGAACACGATATACAGATGAATAAATATGTATTAAGAATATTAGACTATATCAGGAGTATTACTCGTTTCTCTAGCTTCCTCATTCAATTTGGTCGATCAAAGCAGCGTTTATAAATTTAGCTGGAGATCTGCCTTCTGTTAGTTTAAACTCTTGCAGGTCTTTGAAATACTTGAACTCACCTCAATGATGGCAGGGCCAGCAGCGACGGTGTCGTCAGAAACGGCCTCGTTGCAGCCAGTGAGGACAACATAGGTCTGGCCAGCAAAGCCCTTGGGGATCTCAACAGAGAAGCCACCATCGACAGGCTTAGCCTCAACGAAGGTAGGTCCAGTGACAGCGATGAAGGCAGCGTAGACCTTCTGACCATCAGCGGCCTCGACGGTGGTGCCAGGGGTCATGAGAGTGACCATGTCACCAGTCATGATGGTCTCCTTGTCGGAGGTAGCAGTCAAGGCGGGGAAGGCCTTGACGGGAAGGGCTGGGTTGGACTTGGGGCATGAGGTGATGAAGCCCGAGGCCAGGGAGTAGACCTCGTTGTAGGTCAAAGGAGCATCGAAGGGTTGGGCGAAGGGAACCTGCTTGTTACCCGCGCGGATGTAGGCGGAGTGACGGGCCTCGACAGTGAGGATGGAACCAGCTGCTGTGAGGTAAGTCTTGCTCATGATATCGGCGGCGGCACCGAGGTAAGCTGAGACACCGACACCCTCGAGAATGGAGGCGGTGGCAAGGAATGACTTGACATCTGTGACACCGAAGGAGTAAGAGCACTTCTCAACGGGTGTAACACCAGCAGCTATACAAGTCAGTAAGCTTTCTATGATTGAAACATTGCTAGTGACATACCCTTAAGAGCCTTGGTGAGGAAGTCAACGTGAGCAGACTCATCGCTGGAGACAGTCTTGATGTTGTTGTAAAAGGTGGAGTCGTAACCAGCATCGGCAAAGTCCTTCTCGGTGAAGTTGGAGAGACCCTGCATGTAGAACTGGTTCTCGAGATGCTCGAGGGTGAGAGCATAGTTGAGGATGACACCGTCGTTGAGACCAGAGTCACGCTTCTGAATGGCAGGAGCGGCGGCGGCGAGGCCAGCGGCAGCGACAGTGAGGGATGTAGAGAAGTACATGTTGATTAATGTGTAAGGTAAGGTAGTAGATACTAGAGGTAGGTAGTAATTAAGGTTTAATAGATGAGGTGAAGAGGAATGATATTGAGGTGAAGAACATTTGGTATTAGTGAAAGATGTAGACCTTTTTATCTAAAGTAATCATCTAGTCTATTCGAGCATATTCCATCAACTTTTAGTTAGTTAGCCTCTTGCTGTACAATTTTGCCATGTCTTCAGGCAAAAATGATTCCAATCTCCCAATGAATCAACTAACAACCATCAATTCCTCTCTCGGCATCTTCCACATCCGTCCCGATCTTTCCGAAACATGCAATCTTAATTGACCCTTACTAAAATGTGCCGTCCCAGCCCTAAAAACGTCTCCCCGCAAAACAAAACTAAACAACTCATAGTCAATTGCCGGATCGAAACGTCATTACCTCCCAGAATGTTTGTAGCACTGCCAAATTGGGTCTGTGCAATACGATCGCCAGGGCGCCCCTCCCGGAAACTTCGAACCCGTTCTCTGTTAGTGCTGAAAATGTCAACTGTGATTTGTTTGGTGATTCTCTAGTGTTGGCGATGATCAGTATGTCTGGACTTGATAGTGGGGCTCGGATGGTAGACTTTCCGTGGGCTAGGACTGATCAAGTGCTAGTGCACGTCTTGTAAGACACCATTCGGGATATGCACCATCCGGCTACGATAGTGAGATTGTGAATGCTGATCTGGGGTAGCTAGGTCAATAGATCTCAAGAAAAACGTGTCTTTGGGTTGGGTTGGGTTGCGATAGTAAAGTGATGGATTCAACGTGTTTGGTAATTATTCCGTGGCCGAAAACTATCGGACGGACGGACTGTTAGACTGCTATGGAATTAATGCGATCGGAGGATTGCAATAGGGGAAAAGTCATGTGTGGGATTTGATAAGCATTTCGAGTTAAATGATTGTTTCTACCTATTGATATTCTAGACTTTTAATTGTAATATTCCCCCTTATCTTGACAACCTTCAACGCTCTTTGTTATTCTACAACAATCCAGTCACTCACTCCTTGCGCACTCATTTTACAAACGATACCCAAAGCAAACATGAAGTTTTACGTCGCCGCAAGCCTTGCATGTAAGAAGAGATTACTCTCAGACATTCCCCCAAGCCCAAGCTAATATCTTGAAGTCCTTTCAGGAGCTTATGCTGCTGACTCTGCGTCGACAACAATCACTTGTAGCAGCTGCCCTTCGGCCGTCACGACCCCCGATATGGTTACTCGCTCAGACCCCCCCAAGGTCTCATGCACTGGCAAGCCCTTGATGGTTGTCACCAATACTGAGGGTGGCTCTGGTGCTGCTATGCCTACTGGCTCCGGCGCCGGGTCTGGACCTGCTTCTACCCCTGGCGCCCAGGTTCCTGTGTCTGGAGCTAGTGGCAACAAGATTGGAGGCGCCGGTATGGCTGTGGCCGCTGCTGTTGCTGCTGTTTATATGCTTTAGAGTTCACGATTTGTCTCAGACGATAGAGATTGGAGGAAGAATTGTTGGGGATTAATATCAGACCGTTGGACTACGTCTTGGAAAGCTATACCATGTATATACACAAGCTCTAATACACTTCTTGGAATATGATCTTTTTTATCTTTTTCTTGGAATGGAGGATCTCTTTTATTTTTCTAAGTAAATTCTGATACTATCTAGTTGGGAATCACAGGAAGCGTAACGTAATTCTGCTGTCTAGGACCGAAGTGAATGTGGTTCTGACCCTGGAAAATATCGGGCGATCTATATCAACGTTAGCAATATTTCTCACAAAGTCTTCAGAGTAAACTTACCGATCAACAGTATCATTGTGCTGGAAAATACCAGATCCCTGGGTATCACCTGATGAAACCTCAAAGACAAGCTTGCCACCCTTATCAACAACCACATTCGTAGGCCAAATCTCAACATCTACCGCATAGACCTCACCCTGTATCACAGGAAGAACATCCTTGCTAGTGTAGTTGCGATGAGGAAGCCACTCGCGATGTTTGGGGTGTTCTTGGTCAACCTTGCGCATTGACACGCGCAGCCAGCCTTTTGTTACGGGTACGGGATCGCCTGCTGTACCGGTGTAGAAGACTTCTTGGCCGGAAGGGTCGATATGGCGGATTGTGACGAAGAGATCGATGTCGCTGGGTGTAGGACCTGATGGGTCAGGCGAGACGGAAACATTGAGGTGAGCGACGATGTGGCCTGTGATTTCTGTCTCTGCTTCGAATGCGGGCGTAGAGAATTGGAGGACTTCTTGGTTCTCCAATGTGCCAAGAGCCTTGTAGGATAGCTTCTTGCGCTCCGTTGTAGGCTCATCCCAGCTTAGTCCTTGATCCGGTGTAAGGAAGAGCTTCTTGTACTGTGTACTAGCGAGAGGCCATTGACTCTCCTCTCTACGAGGATACACCTTTTCTTTCTCCGCATCATTGAAGCCAACGTTTCCCTTTCGCAGAACCAAGCTCACGGGAGCAACCTTGCCTTCTTGCGACCAACCAACTCGGTCATCGCCCTTCAGGAAAGCATCAAGGAAACTTCGCTGAATCTCCACTTCTTCTTCGTAGTAAAAGGGGAGATCGTGACGGCCGGTGATAAGACGGAGATACTTGAACTTGGATCCAGCGTGGGTGTAACCCTCGATGTTGCCACGAAGATGGAGAAGAATACCACCCCAGTTTCCTACTGAGAGGAGAGGAACTTCGATGTCACCCATATCGTATTCCTTGGACGCATAGTAAGCATCGTCTCGGAATCGATTGGCCTGGTTGTCAATCGTCTGATCCTGGCG
Organism: Fusarium coffeatum; assembly: GCF_003316985.1. Lineage (NCBI taxonomy): Eukaryota > Fungi > Ascomycota > Sordariomycetes > Hypocreales > Nectriaceae > Fusarium > Fusarium coffeatum. The sequence continues at coordinate 63,314 of NW_022157810.1, read as the reverse complement.
ATTCTTTTCAAGTTCTTCGTCAGATAAATCGCCCTCGATAGTATCAGGTCCCCAATTCCTGGCTTTTCTACCAGGTCGACCATACTGATTCGTGATAACTTGTCGATTCCACCAGAACTTGATGAAGGCATTTGAAAGAATGCCACCATGACGACATCTATCCCGGTAATAATCCGACATGCCCTCCCAAGGCACAATAGCGCTCAAACCCTTTGGTTTACGCGCCGCTACACGCCATTGGCTGCCGGCGTAGTAGCTAATGCCTAGGAGACCGACTTTACCAGTTGACCAGGGTTGCTCAGCGGCCCACTCAACGACGTCGAAGAAGGCTTCACTGGTGCCGCGGGACATGGTGTCGAGCTTGCCTGTTGATTGGCCGAGACCACGCTCGTCGGCTCGAACGATGGCGTAGCCGTTCTTTGTCCAGAATGCTGGGTCTGGGGTTTCCCATGCTGAGTGTTCTGACTTGTGCTGGGGGTTCACTTCGCTGAAGGACTTGGGATGAAAGCTAAGATTGTTAGTTGAGCTTTTGGTAGAGATTGTGATAAACGTACTCTTGGTAGGAAATGTCTTTTCCGTAAGGTCCGTATGTGACAAGAACAGGAACCTTGTCAACGCCCTTAGGACGATAAACGTTCAGACGAACAAGTCCATCACCAGCCTTGAGAGGAACAGTAGCATTCTGCTCAAAGATGTAAGGAAACGATTCTTCATCCACAGTGTGGATATCTTCCTTGATTGGGTTAGGCATTGTGACGATGATAGTTTGGGGGAAATGAGATGGCCTTGTCACAAGAAAAGACCATGTCTGAGATGATATTCATAGCCATTTTGATGCAATTCCTAGTGGAGATCTTCCCCTCAATGGCACTATGTTCCGATGTCGATATTCCCCGAATCTTTCGGTTGACTCCAATTCAACTTGGGTGGGGGGTTTCCGAGCCTGTGATGTTTCGGTTACGTGGGGCCGACACCCGAAAGCGGGCAACTGGGGGAAATATTGTCCGTGGGAGGACACTTTGATGGTGGGTAATAGCGGATGAAATGGATATTAAGTAGGCAGTGAACAATATTCGAAGATTGCGTTTGAAGTTATCATCATTATTTGCCAAGCAAATTGTTTATTGCAATCATGACAGACACAGCAAAGCCTTTGAACGTGTTGATTGTTGGAGCGGGTGAGCGCAGACAGGGATCAGACAAACTTTAGCGCCAACTAACCTTTTGAAGGTATCGGTGGACTCACCGCGGCACTTGGCCTGCGCAAACAAGGTCACCATGTAACGGTACGTCAAAGTCTATTATCACGACCGACCAGTAAACTCACAAGCTCTAGTTATTCGAGCGATCACAGTTGGCGAGGGAAGTCGGTGCTGCTATTCACCTTGCACCAAATTGTCATGGTATCCTTCGAAAACTTGGGGTTTACCCTGAGACCTTTGGTGCCAACCCTGTTGAGGGAGTAAGTAATTTGATAATCTCAAGGGTGGAAAAATCACTGGCTGACTGCTCTAGATTTGCGAACATACTGCTACCGGCGAGACCAAGTTTGACATGAACTTGACAGGACCTTTATCAATCTGGGAAAATGTGGGTTTCCTTCTCTTCAGTGTCTGGAGATTTGCTGACGATTAGATAGCCATGGGTGCTTTCTCATCGTGTCCGTCTCCACGAAGAGCTCAAACGCTTAGCCACATCTTCCGAAGGAGCCGGCACGCCAGCTGTCCTTAAGACGTCCAGCCCAGTCGTCGATGTCGATCCGTCAACAGCGACTGTCAAGTTCGAAGATGGTACCTCAGTATCTGGAGATCTCGTTCTCGGTGCCGATGGCGTCAGCGTAAGTCAAAGCCAATCCCATCAGCTCTGAACTTTGCTAATGTCTACCAGTCAATAACTCGAAATATCGTTGCAGGCTCAGATATCAAACCCTTTGGTTCAGGAAAGAGCGCTTTCAGATTCTTGGTTCCTCACGATGTCATCCGCAAAACGGAAACAACCAAGGTTTTCACCGAGCGCACGGGATTTATGACGATGTGGATGGGCGATGATCGCAGATTGATTATGTATCCTTGCTCAAACAACACATTCATGAACTTTGTCGCTATTCACCCTAGCGAGCTTTCTGCTGGCGCAAACAAGACTTCTGGTAAGCCTCTCCTAAACTGGGATCCGAAGACCCTTGGACTGATGTTGGAAATAGGTTGGGGCCATGGTGGTAGTAAGGAATTGCTACGAGAGGTGTACAAGGACTTCGAGCCACGAGTCCAAGCACTCCTAGAACTAGTGGACGCCGATGAACTGAAGCTTTGGACTCTTCTTGATATGGACCGAATTCCAACCTGGCACAAGGAGAGGCTGGTACTTCTCGGAGACGCCGCTCACCCATTCTTACCCCGTAAGCCAACCCAAAACCATTCTCCGGGAATCATACTAACAATTCCAACTTCAGACCAAGGACAAGGTGGAGGCATCGCCATCGAAGACGCAGCCTCACTAGCAGCTTTACTACCCCTCGGCACAACCCCGGACGACATCGCATCACGATTATCACTTTACGAGAAGATTCGAGATGAAAGAGCCCACAAGGTCCAAGAGTTTACGAGAATGGCGGGTGAGGATCTTCATGGCGAGAAACGCGCTAAGTTCAACAGTAAGCAACCAATCTCTCTTTTCAGAGCATGACTGACAATTGTCTAGTCTACCAATTCCTCAATTATAACTTCGAACACGACGAGTGGCACAATTCTACCAAGGAACTCAAGGATCATTTATACGCTCAGAACAAGAACCTTCACTGGAAATCACCATTATCCTTCGGTCCTGTACCAAGTCCACGACAGGATATTATGGGCCATCGCCATGACGGCGCAAACTCAACTTTCACCACATATTCCGTTCGCTTCAAGTCCTCAGCAACATATCTCAAAACTCTCTTTCCCACACGCCAATTCAGCTTCTTCAAGACCGGGACTGTCGCAGAAGCTACCTTCGCCTGTACCGAGCTGAACGGTATGAAGTGGTTGGGTGGTGGCGGATACAGATACTTCGGTTTCTGGATTCATGGCGTACAGTATGAGAAGAAAGATGGAAGTAAGATTTATGGATCTTTCTTGGCTGTTCTCCTGGAGAATCTGGCGGATCCTATCATCTCAGGAAGAGAGGAACTTGGAATGCCAAAGTTGTATTGCGAGATCGACGTGAAGGAGAAAGAAGCCGCTACAAATATCCAATGCAGTTGGCGTGGGACCAAATTCGTCGACATCTCGATCAATAATATCAGCGAGTCCACCGGTCACACAAACGGTACCAACGGCGCACCCAAACCATCAGGACCACCCGGCGCTCCGCCGTTACCCGAAGAGCAAGGCCAACTAATCTACCGCTATGTCCCTTCCGTGGGTAACCCGGGTGTTCCTGACGCGGCCTACCCTGTGTTTATCGAGGAAGGCTTGGAAAGCACCCCTCGAAAGGTTGAGAAGAGTTTAGTTGGAACTGGCGCAGAATTGAGTTTGACCGCTGGTACATGGGATAGCCTGCCGACTCTGAATCATATCGCTACTGGTCTTTCGGAGATTCCCGTGTACGGAGTTGTCAAGAGTAAGGTCGAGAGTGGAAGGGGTGTGGATGATATTTCTCATGCGAAGAGAGTTGAGTAGTGAAACCATTCCAATGAATTGTATGTTACAGTATAAGAATATAAATATTATACTCAATACTATCTCCGTATAAATGCTACTTTCTAGCTCTACTTAAATAAAGAGTTGCTATAGCAGACGATTAGTAGGACTCTACAAGACCTTGATGCTGACTTCGTCATCCTAAGAAAGGCACAGCCGGCCTTCCTAGGCACAGGGCTTCTTCCTTTGCCTTTACTTCTTGCTAGGTCTCTTCTTATTCTTCTTCTTCTTCTTCTTCTTCTCAAGCCATCCTGCAGTATATCGAAGATGATTCAGGTACCGCTGAAGAGCTGGTAGGGTTAGTGTGCAATCATTTGAAACAACTAGGTCACGATGGATACGAGATCTTAAAGAAAGATGATCGGGCTTACCCTCCACAGCTATCTCGACCAGAATTTGACGAATGGGCGAAATGTTTCACGAGCGCAATCGGATCATATATCCGAGACAAGATTTCGGAAGCTACAAGCGACATCAAAAACGAAAACAAGAGCCTAAAGGAAAGGCTGGATGCATTGGAAGAAAAGGTCAGACGCTCGACAAGCGACTAAGTGATCAATCACACCGGTATTCTTTGGACGGGGCGTTAATGATGCAATGGTCATATAACAGATAACTGTGGACAAACGGTATATTTTGGGAGAGGTAATTATGGGTTACACGGTTACTGCATTGAAATTGACTGCAGATTTATGGGACTACGGATACAGGAGCAGATAATATGATGGGCTCACCTTTGAACAGAAATCGGATCTCAAATAGCTACGCCAAAGAATAGAATCACGTGTTTGGGTCATGGGGCCCACAGATTTATGGATTATCTTGATGATTTTAGGAAAACCATGTCCTAAACTTTAGACTTCCAATGCATAAAAGTGGCCTAAAGACTATCCTAAACTATTTATTTGAGTTTTTCAAGTTCATTCATCAACTCGTACAGTTCAAATCAATACTTAACCGTCATGAAGTAACCTGATACATAGCCATGTTCCCTCGAACTCGCCACTCAGGCCTGCACCAGGATGCCATACAAGTCGCATGATTATTGACTTACCAAGATACATAACTGCCAGGTTCCGCTATCGGTTTCTTGGTTTATCAAACCGTTGACTCGCGAATGGGAACATCTGTTCACTATTGATTAAGATCACACTAAACATATCGACTGGAATTTTGTGCCTTTCCAAAATTGCTGACAAGAAAGGAATGTGGATCAAAGGACATATTGGGAGAAGACCCTCGACAAGTAACGATATCACACTGAATTCCCACCCTACCGCTCCTTCGCAGCCACTAAAGCTTGCATAACATGCGATCTTGTATTCTCAGAACTCATCTGTAGAGAGGAACAATTGTCTAGTAAGCTCGGGCAGGAGTAAGTTGACCAACACACTCCCCAAACCCAACCCCATCTCCAGCAACAGCGGTTATCCTCACAACATCCCCATCCTCAAGATAGCCTCTCTTCGACCCGTCGCTCAGCGTAACAGGCTTACTTCCACCCTCAGTAGTCTCAAGCATACAGCCTCTACTCGCCTCATCCGATCCACTAACTGTGCCTGTGGCAAGGATATCTCCGGTTCTAAGAGCACTGCCAGAACTGACTGAATGAGCAATCATTTGTTGGGGAGTCCAGTAGAGAGCTTCGACAGGACATGTGCCAAGCGTTGTCGTGGTTGAGTTGGCGAGGAGCTCGACTTTCATTGTGATGGAAAAGGTGGAAGGGTTGGGGTGTTGGAGATATGATGCTGAGAGGGTTTGTTGGGCTGGGGAGCGTGTACGGTAGGGGTCTAAAGCGTCGAGGGTGATAATCCATGGGGAGATGGATGTTCCTAGACTTTTACCGTTGAAAGGACCAAGAGGGCTCATCTCAAAGCCCTGGATATCGCGAGCTGGAAGGCCAGTCAGTACCATCCACATCAGAACAGCTTTCTACTTACCACTCCAGTCATTTAGAATAACAAAACCAAAGATATGCTCCTCGGCGTCCTTTGCATTTAATCTCTGCTTCATGCCCAAAGGCTTTCCAATAACAGCGGCAAGCTCAACTTCATAATCAACCTTTTGGGAAGGTCCGTAGATGATAGAACCGTCCACAGGATTGCGAAACTGACCGTAAGGACGCTCGATGTCTGTGCCTGAAGTGACGATTGAGCTTGTGCGACCTTGGTAGCCAACAGGGAAGTGGAAAAAGCCTGGTGGTGGGTGTGGGTTATTCACGACAATACGACCTGCGTTGATGACATGGTCGAGTGAACAGGAGAAATCTGTCTCAAGTTAGTGATCGGTTTGTGATTGGGAGGGGATGTGGTCTTACCGGCGAAGTCTTTGATTTCCATGGGCAAGTGCATTGTAACACCACTGATGTCTTCTCTGCTACCCGGCGGGAAGGCATCGAGTCCGCCCTTTTGGTATGCTGATTGGATTTGGCTTCGAACATTCTGGTGAACGCTCTTGGGTAAAGCTACGTAGTCGTTCAGGGTTGACTGGCCAAGAACACAAGCTGTCAGACCCTCAACATCCTTGAACAGCTCATTCACCAGATCTTGGAGGAAGATGACAGTGTTGCCCAATCTGGTAACAGCTTGAGGTTCTTTGTGACTTTCAGATGAAGCGATCCCGAAGGGAATGTTCTTTTCTGAGAAGTGGTTGGAGAAATCTGTAGCTGCCATGGTGATCTTTGTCTCGAGTCCAATTTGACTTTTGATAAAATCACAAATCGAACAAAGCGGCAAGGAATAAGATGGGATGTCTACCAAATACGATACGATACCTTAACATCAAATAACAGCCCGCGCTAGGCTCGGACTCTATTTCCGACCCCGCGAAGGGTCGTCGCATAGCCAAGTGGGCGATCGGATGCAGGAGAGAAGTCGCCGAGTTGGAGATCCTCCACATCCCGAGTCATCATCCCGGGAAATGACCGGATATAAGGTATCATGAAACAACAACATAAAACGACAAGACGAATAACCCACCTAACTCAATTCAATATTCAATACTGTCAGAAAACAACATATCACATTACACCACACTAACAAATCTATTCGACATCACAATGGCTCTGGAAGGCAAACTCAGACAAACCCAACGCTTCATCACAACCCACAATGAAGAGGGCAAAGCAATTGTCGACACAACAATCGACTCCAACGCACCCTTCTACGCCCTCCCCAACAAAGAAGCCCACTTCGCCTTGGGCTATGCAACAAAGCAATTCCCCGCGGACCTGTCATCAGACATGTCGTCCTACCAAGATTTCCTCAACAACGCCCCGGGTCTGAGCGTCTCAACAGGCACAGTTTTGAGATATGTAGACATGTGCCCAGGCCACATGTCACCAATGCATCGCACTGTCAGTATGGACTATGGTGTTGTGTTGGAGGGTGAGGTGGAACTTATCTTGGACTCGGGTGATAAGAGGGTGCTTAAGCGGGGAGATGTTTGTGTTCAGAGGGCTACGATGCATGCTTGGAGGAATTGTAGTGAGACGGAATGGGCGAGGATGTTGTATGTGCTTTTGCCGTCTACTAAGCCAGTTGTCGATGGCAAGGAGATGGGTGAAGATTATGGAAATATGGTTGGTGTCAAGGCTTCTGAGTAGATAGTTTATAGAAAAGATGCTATTTTTCAAAGCCTTTATTACCACCCTTCCTCCTGGTATCAGGCGACTTGCTGATAGATCATACGCGACTCTTTATTTTCAAAGGCTCCTCATACCAGGCTCATGTTACTAAATTCCATCAATAGCGCCAGTCTTGCGAACAAAATTGTAGATGGTGGTAACGGACAAATATTCGTTATAGAGAAACATAGATACCTAGCTGTTTATTCAAAACTAAACAAAAAGTCCCAAGGAAAAGTCGATATACTGCGCTCCCCTAGAACTCCCCACCGATAGGATACTTCCAAACCTTATCCGTAAACCTCCCAACAGAAGCCCTCCAAGTCTGCGCCACACCCTACACCAAAAGTAAGCCAAGTCCATCAAATTATGCTCTCATATTTCGACTTACAGCATTGAAATTCAATCCTCGAAACATAGCAGTAATGAAGAACAGCTCAGGAGTACTTGTATAAACTCTCACGCCATTGATATGCTCTGGATTGCGGTTAAGCGGTCTGTAAGAAGGAACACGGCGATGCGGCAGGTCGAATTCAGGATGGTCCACTGAGTTCGAAGGTGAGTGAGCAGCTGGTGATTCTTCACGGCTTTGGGAATGATGAAGTTCGTAGTCCCGAAGGACAGCGCTGTGGAAAGAGCCGTTCTGGACGTGAGTTTGGGTTGTTGTGGTTGACATCTTGGATGTTGGTGATGATGGGGAGAACTGGCGATGGAGTCAATCAAGACCTTTTGGTATTATCGAATGACCTGAAATCCAATTCTAGGCCCCTTGCTGACTTTACACGGAAGACCCGGAGTCGGCAGTTCAAGTTCACGGTGACCTCCACTCGGGATGTGGAGGAGGACGACATTCCCCAATTCCAAAACACCCGAACCGATGGACGATCCGGGGACCCCGGATTGCTGGACCTTCCTCTTCTGAGAAGTGGGCGTAAAAAAGTGTCTTTGAACTTATTACTTCTGATGGGCAAACAAATACTTGATGTCCTCTATTCATCATATTGCAAAATCAAGATAGGTCAAGACAGATTTCTACGATGGCGAAACAATTCTCCGCAATCCGGTCCGCCGCAATCGACGGCCGTCTCCAGAACCCAATCTACCGCAAAGACCAACTGCGCTTCCTCCACAGTGGTCTAGCGGATAATGCTTCTTCAATTCAAGATGCCATCGCCAAGGATTCAAGAAATCAGACTTCAGAGGTAAAAGTCGAGTATTGTCTCGCTCTGCAGACTATTGCAGATGCTTATAACTCTATCAACCCTGATCAGCAGCTTGAGGAAGAATATTCTGTGAAGAAAGGACAGGATGATCTTACGGCTCGGGAGCCGGTTGGTGTGGTTGTCATTGAACCGGCTGCTCATGCTTGGTTTTATGGATTGATCTCTGCACTGGCTGTTGCTATTGCGGCTGGAAACTGCGTTATTGTTCAGGTAAGCTTGCCTTACCCCAGGAAATGGAGGTCTTGGTACTGATAATCATAGTCCGAAAACTCTCTGCGGGAAACGCCAAAATTGGTTCTGAATCTCATCCAGACCTCTCTAGACAGAGATATCTTCGCCACATCAACCCAACCCGTCACCCCAGAAGATCTCAACACACCTCACATTCTCGTCTCCCAAAATGGCTCAACAGGTCCTATTCTTCGAAACCATCTGGTTTCAGACCCTAAAGCTCCCGTGATAGCCTTCGTTGAGCGAGACGCAGACATTGCCTCCGCTGCACAAGCTTTAGTATCAGCACGCTTCACCCTACAAGGCAAAGCACCCTACGCACCCGACGTCGTTCTTGTTAACGAGTGGGTCAAGAAGGACCTGCTGAAAGCTCTCGTGCAGAAGACTACCGAGGTTCTTGCAGCGCCGGCGAAGGGGCGTACTGTGAGAACAGGGTTGAGTAGGGAAGTTGAGAAGGACGACAGTGTGCATGTTGTGCTTTCTGGATCTAACGGTGTTATTCTTGACGTTCAGAACAGGTATGACTTGAAACTTCCAGAAAGTTGAACCCTTGCTAACTTGATAGATCGTCGAGTCTGTTGAAACAAAAGGTTGAGGAGACTACTTTGATTGTTCACTCTGTCACAAGTATGGACGATGCTATTGACGCATCAAGAGAGTAAGTTGCTCATAGGCCTCCTCGAGTTACTGTTCTAATTCTATCTAGTGTCGGTTCTTTGGCCGCAGCTTATGTTTTCACCACACCCTCAATGGCAAAGTACACATGCCAATTCCTCGACACAGCTGTTAGCTATGTCAACCAGATCCCCACACAGCTCCTTTGTAAGTGCTTTACACTTTAGACTCTATCAACCGCAAGCTAACATTCTCAGATTCTCCCATCGCACCCGCTGGCTCCCCTCCCCAAGCCAACACCAACGCCATATACACCGAAGACCTCTTCTCTCGCCCCAAGCCAAAGTATCTCAGCAAGTCCAGCACGGATGAGAAGTTGACTAAGATTCTCGGTACTTCGACTGCTGCTGATCTAAGAGCGCTGGAGGTGGAAGCTACGAAGAGACTTCCTGAGATGAAGCGACGTCTGAAGGGCACACAGCTTGGTTTCTTTGAGCAGGGTATCGTCACGAGTTTGGTATTTGTGTTGACGACGCTTGTGTCGGGGACAGGATTACTTGGTTATTATGGGATACGATATTGGCGGTCTTGAGGAGGCGTTCCAGTTTTACACGAATCTTAGTGTAGATTTCCTATTGTAATTTAGCCATTTTAAGTTGTTACTGGATTGATATAATCAAGCCATTCGTCAATACCCATTTAACCGTTCGCAATGACCCAACGAAGACCTTCTGGACAACCTGTCAAATTTCTCAACTGCAGTCGTCCCGAGTGCCTTGGTCCTGTCCTTCTTCCCACCCTTTCTACAACCAATCTTATCTCGTCTTACTTCATTCTTCAATCGAATGTATATGAAAAGAGCCCTCAAGACAGTCAGGCCAGAAATCGAACGAAGAATCACGTCAATGGAAAGAGGAAATGTCGAAGACATTCCACAAGATAATGTTCTGACCTGGCATATCGAACAGGCTCTACGCAAGAAGGAGCCCTGCGAAGGGTTGGCCGATGTGATAGCCTGCCTTGTCTTTGCTACTATGTTCGCCGCTTTAGAGTCCACGACGTTAACTATGACACACACGCTCTTCAACCTCTGTGCAACTGATCCAGCGAAAAAAGTCTGGAAGACCCTAGAGGAAGAAGGCCGTTCCGCATTCTCGGCGAAGGTAGACCAGTCGACTGTCAACAATCTCAAGTATGCAGACAGCGCTATAAAGGAGACTCTCCGGCTACATACATCCATAAAAGCCCTTGGAGTCCAGGTTATGCAGCCTACTGGTTTAGATCTCAAAGGCTACGACATCCATCTCCCCCAAGGCTCACGCGTCAGTGTTCCTGTTTGGGGTATTCACCACGACGAGGATATCTATCCTGCTGCTCACAACTACGAAGCCTTTCGTTTTGTCCAGGACGGTGGGAGCAAGGACTCGCTAGTTTCGACGTCCGAGAATTATCTCTCTTTTGGACTAGGAAAGCACTCTTGCCCTGGAAGAAACTTTGCCGCTATCGCGATGAAGCTGTTTTTGGCGTATCTGGCTGTACATTATGATGTGGAAGCAGTTCATGAGAGGCCTATATTTGTAAGTATAGGGCATTTTCCCATACCTCCGGTAAGGGGAAAGTTAAGGATACAAAGGAAGAAAAGTACCGGACAAGATTGATCACAGCATGGACTCGTTAGGTTTGGCAAGTTCGTTAGATATTAGTTTATAGAAGGTATTCTTAGAAAACAGAAAGCTGCCTGATACGTAATGTGAAAATCAATTTCGAGTGTTTCCTCTCTCGCCTACCACTGACCAGTCGCTCCTTTGACCTGAGCCTTCCCTGAGCCCAACCTGAGTCTTTGTTGAGCAGACGTCCTGGTGTCGCTTTTCCACCCCTGGTAATTAACAAAATCAAAACAGCCTTACCTACACCAAGGTGACCCCGTCTATATCTTACTCCTAGTAACTTAACGGAGTAAATTACAGGAGATATTCCAGGAGCGTTTAGATTTGATCGTTTTGTAATATGCATAGAGAGCTATTTACTTCGATATAAGCATTAACCTTTTGTGTTTACAATGAACTCTAACTTGCGATATCTGGCTTTTATTCCAATACATAGTCAGAAATAACTCGATCGTCCCTTGTTAGGCGGCTGAACTTTCAGACCAACAACATATCCTAGAAGCCAGACAGTGAATATAATTGTTGAAATTAAGCTGCTATGCGGTTCCCATGAGCTCTTCAGATTGTTAAATTACATATTCAATGAGGGGTCGACCTGTCTGCTGGAACCTTCTCATTCAGGAGTCTCATAACCATCGGCATGTCTTTCAGGGGTTTCATATGCTCCAAAGCCGACGCTTCCTCTTGGAACTTGTATGATGCCACCAATACTGGCCTCTGCACATACCTTGACACCAACCCTTTCCATCATTTCGTTTGAAAGATACCCGTGTTCGCCCAAGGCAAGATCCGCTTGGCCAGAAGTCCTAATCTTAGTCAACTGCAACAACTCCGCCCGTGTCCGCGATACGGTAACCATTCTTGTCGTAATGATTGGATTGCCCCAGTCCTAGCCACATGGCAATATGAAAGGCCGAATATGAGGACGAGTAAGGAGTCAGCTTAAGAAGAAACGCGACCTACGAGTCCCCCATTGCCAGTATCTCATCTTCTTGTGTTAGGTCCACGACGTTCGTCCAATCTCCCACACCTTCTAGATAGGCAGGCTCAAAGATGTCTTTCGGAATACCATTGTGTCGCTCGATGGTTTGCCAATTGTCTCCATCGCTTGAAAACGGCAAAAACGACAAGTCTCTTATAGTGAAATCGGGATATGGTATCTCAGTCTGTTGATCCTGTGATCCAGGGGGCATAGAAAGACCGCACATTCTCTTGAATGAGCCGAAGCTTTCACAAAGATCACATGTCATTCCTGAATTAGAAGATGACAATGCAGTATCGTGAGGAGCAAAATTGGTCTGAAAACCTGGAGACGGACCGTGAGTAGGCCCTGGTTTTGAATCGACTGCGGGTTTCTCCAAGGTACTCTCGACACTATTAGAGCGCTCCTTTGAGCTCCCGTCGAAAACCTTTTGTTCGAATCGAGTCTCTACTCGGGCCAGGAGTTCCAATACTACCGGGCGTAGCTGATTAGCGCAATACTCTGGCATATCTCTAGTTCTCTGCACATTGGAAACGATATGCTGTCCCTCTTCTGTCCAAATATCCCTTATTATTCCTGTAATCTCTTTGAAAACTCCTCCATGAAACGGGTTCTGGTCATCATCGGTATCTCCGAACACGATCTTGCATATCTTATGCCATTGACCGCTCGGTGACAAACTCCTTTCAAAACGGACTTTGAGGGCGTCATGCATAGCGGGTGAGACACCGTCAATGTTTTCTGAGAGGTCCATTGAGCAATCCTGTTGCAGAACGTGTTCTTGGAAGGGCTTTAGCGCTGAGAATCCTTTGGAACACCTCGGACAAGAGTAGTTCGCCATATGGCGCCTCTTTATGTGCTGCTTGACATCTGATATGCGAGGCATTTTGAGGCTGATACAATCAAAATAACGTTCTGGGTGCCTTCTGTAAAAGGGGCACGCAAATGACTCTACACATCTGTTGACGTTGTTGCTTTCTTCATCCTGACCACCGTCCCCATCGGCTTCAGCTATCGTTTCTGGTGTTCGAGTAGCGCGGCTCTTCTTCTGAGGTGCTCTGTTGTCCCCAGCAGGCCTCTTCGAAGGATTTGATGCATTCTTGCTATCTGAAGGAGGCGATTCTTGTTTCATCGGCTCATCAAACGATTGCATCCGACATTCAGTAAATGGGAGCAGAGAAGGATCTATTTGTGTATCAAGAAGCATGTCCAGGCTCGACGTGTCGGGGAACGCTTGAAGCCGTAGGGGAAGCATGCTGTCCACTGAAGCGACCCGATGTAGATCGCCACAATACATCTGTGAGCCCAGAGGTCCGGGATTATAAAGATCTGTCTTACCCGCCAGGGAAGACTCTTCACGACGTGGAGCAACCATTAGCCTTCTTGTATTGCAAGAGGTACATCGATATATCTTACTTGATAGCTTTGATTGCAATGCCGTGCCAGACATACGTTCTTGGGCTTGCGAACTCGATGATAATGGCACCGTCGATCGCCTTCGGGGTGAATTCCCATTCCAGCTCGAGCTTTTATTCTTAACCGGTGCAGTAGCCCCCTTGCCAACATTAGAATACCCATAGGAGAATGCATTTGGCAAGTTAGTCTCAAAACCTCCAGCTTTGCGGTCAAGATTCATTTGCTTATCCCTAATAGATTCACTGATTCCTCGTTTGTGCATGAACGAAAGGCTTTAGTATCGCAATGCCTCAGCCTTGATAGAAGCTGTGAAGTTTTCGAGAACCATGGAAACGGGGGAGTCAAAGACGAGGCAGCAGGATGGTTGAAAATGGAAGAATCAACGTCACAAGGCAGACGAGGGTGCCCTGCTAGACCCAGAGTCCAGATATACACACGGAGGGGTGTACGACAGCAAATAAGACGCAATGTGCAGATAGCCGAGACCTGGCTCTTTAGTTGGCGCAAAGCTTGGGGGCAAACGTATGATAAAAGCTACTTAGACCTCAGTGCCTTGATTGACCGTCTTTGGTACTACTTGACAAATGTTAGTCCTACAAGACTTGGCTAAGGAGGTACGTCGAGCAGATATAGCTTGAGGCGTAGAGTCTAACTTGTCTAACAATGAAAATATAACCACATAAACCCTACTATTTGTTACTTTGGAACATCAATACTTGGTTTTAATTATCTACTGCGATAAAGTACATTGTAAAACAGATGACATCATGACAGCTCCAAGTTCATGCGACTCCCAATGTCCCTAAATATGTGCCTTAGGTGTTGATTTTGTTGGCTTCTGTTTGGATGGTGTAGGACTCTGTGGCTGTGCTGTGCTGCCGCCCGTCAGCAGTCTGCCCTGAAGGTCAAGACCTGGGTCCAACAGCCAGTCTTGCACACGGTCATTGTATGGCTGACTCGTGTGCAATTGGGCTGAAAAGCTGTAGGTACAATAATTTTAGCGTACAGCCTTTGAATTACGGACAATGAACCAACCTCTTTGAACTTTCAATTGAATCAGACATTGTGATATAGGATGTGGTGTAGATAGATCTCTGGTTGTGCAATTCACTGCATCTCAGGACCATGAAGGCGAAATATATAATATTATTGACGCTTCATCTTCCACGATTGCGTCCATCGCTTCACAATTGTGGCTAGCCACAGTACTGTTCACGACCGTGGAATCGTAGTCCGCACATTTGAGCAAAGTAGATAAAGAGCACAGCCATGCTGGACTTGACTGAACTACACCATTGCGAACCAACGCAGACGCCCAGAGGTTTGACTGAAACAGAGACTGGAAGTGGCGGCCTATAGAGCTGCTGGTTGGTCCTACGACTCTCCCATGGGGGAAACCCAGCGAATGAGGTTAATGGGGATGGGGCTAAAAGTCTCCGGGGCGTCTTCAGCTTCCACAAATGTTTAGGCCTTTTCCACAAATGCGTAAAAGGCCTACACATTTGTGTAGGGGAAGCGCCCAACGGGCCTCTCAATGGAGTCCAACAATGGATCTCATGTTCTCGCCGTTGCTTCAATGCTTATGCCCGACATTTGTTTGTAAGGTTATTGCTGATGTATCAACGCGTGCATCACAATAGCACTTTTTCTTAGCAAATTTCAGGAACCTTCAAAATACTAGTGATCAGCTTAATTATCGCTTCCGTGTCAAGTCATGGAAATGTCTGTAAACTCCTGGGTGAATCCCACACCACCCGCGCGGGCGAACTGCGCGAACGTGTACTGCAGAGCCTGATTTATTTTACAACCGACAAAACAGCCTTGTCGCAATTACTCAATTGTGTAGCAGGCAGACATTGCCTTGTTAATAAGTACTCGAAAGCCAGCTTTCGCATTGTCATGTTTTCCTTCTAGAGCTTCGGGAGGGAGCCATTCAATTCGTCTTGTTAACAAAGCCTTTGCCCCCATCCAGTCAACATACGCATTTTATCTTCTGTTTATCTCCAGTTTCACATACAAAGAACATATTGAACTTTTAAGTCACTCTCATTCTCCTTGAAACCAATCGCTCATTGTATCATGTATACCGCATTTTATGCAAAGTTCCGCCGCCACAAACCCCCCCACCGGGAATCCCTTGCATCAGCGGCCTCGCACAGAAGGTTACCCAAACGGCTATTGCATCTCTTCAACCAAAAGTCCTCGCATAACTCGGAGACTCATCTAGCCTCAAAAAGAAGCTCCTCGACTCCGTCGGACAGCAGCGACAACTCTAGTCATGGCGGGGTTGTTTACAGCGACACCGGCTACCCTATAATTGATGAGGATCACCAAGTGGTGACAGTCGACTCCGAACCAGCTATTTGGAGGTCCATCAACAGAATTGCACAGAGGATCAAATTGGAGTTGGACCTGGACAGCAATGATGGCCACAAAACCCATGGATGCAGCCAGAAACGCCATACAGACAACCCCGATCAAGGAAGCCGTGAAGAGAAGAAACAGAAACAAGGTCGAGGATCCCGAAATACCGGAGGCGGAGGCGGAGGCGGAGGCGGGAAGAAAAACGGCGGGGCAAACGGCGGAGGAAGTGGTGGAAAGCAACCACCGGACGGCCACAGGTACCCGGTCCCACCCCCGCACAGTGGCCCCCAGTTTTTCGCATGTCCCTTCCACAAGTTCGATCCGGTACGCTACGATTGCTGTAGTAGTGTCCGACTGACACGCCTCTGCGATGTCTCCCAACACATTGGGCGACGCCATCTGCTACGAGACGTCAAGCAGAAGACTACCAACGCCAACGCTGAACCTACAGACAACGTTGAACTCGTAGGCAATGCTAAAGCAGAGGAAGCAGTCGCTTTCTACTGCCCAAAATGTCGCATGGAATTTTTTGGCACTACCGCTGAGGCCAATCTCCGACAGCATTTGCCATGTCAAACACCTCAGCCAGCGACGAGCGAACAGACCGGGATGCTGCTACCTGCAGAGTTTGAGCGACTGGTTGAGGCGCGAAACAAAGCAACTGGCGACATTCCTAAGTGGTACGCTATGTGGAAAGCTTGTTTGCCAAACAAACCTCCCCCGAAATCACCATACTTTGCTCTTCCTGGTCAAGAGGCTGTGGTTGAGACAGCGACTGTTCTACCGGAGGTTGAAGTTGAGACACTTGCTCCTCGCTCGCAGGGCGAAGAGATCATCCGCCGAGCTCTCCAAGATTGCCTTTCCCACTTCTTTCTCAGTGAAGACGTGATTGATGCGACCGTAAACCATGTCTTGAATGGACTTTACCCAGGGTCTTCTGGGGCCGAACCACAGACAAGCACAGATACCCGTTTGGAGGTCCCACAGAGGCAGATGCCCGAACGGCAAATGTTCCCGCAGCAGATATCACAGCAGCCATTCAATGGTGCTGTCGCTCCCACTGTCTTTGACCCCTCTGCCTTTTTCGCCGCTCCCCAAGCCCATCCACCATCACATCAACTGTACCAAAACCCTTCTGCCCCCGCACCGTCTGCCCCCACTCCTCGTGTCGTTCCCCAAACCGTTACCCCGCTAGCCCCCCAAACCGATACCCAGACACAGGAACCTTACTATGGTGCTCCTTTTGTTAATACCCCAGCCTTCGCTCTGCCCTCTCAACATAGCACTCAGATGTCACCTCCGGCGGCGAATATTGAAACAGGCCCTCCTGTGCCTTTTCGCTCAGCGCCTGGACCTGCAGCATCAGAGACCTCGCCGGCGTCTCAAGCCATAAACAACTCTTCCCTTTATGACGTCGATGACGGCGACTTCGATGGTACTGGATTCTCTGCGCCCAACCAAAGTGGCGCTGATTTGTCTGGCTTTCCTTCTCTTGAAGCCATTGGTTTCCCCACGAACAATGGCTCGAGCGATGGCTTTCCATGGTGGAGCAATAATGGTTGTCAAGACTAATCAGAGGTATTGTTTATGATCTCATGTAATGGTTTGATGATTAATTGGCAATGCATAACTGATGCCTCATGAGTTGATGCTCATATGGTCGCATGGGAAAAATGATATTGGGGAGTTTTAATGGCTAGAACGGTCTGCTTTTTCTTTAGAGCTACAGCGAGCGTAGGATAGATTGGTGTTTGGAGTTTAGATTGAACTTTGGTTTAGTTCTCATGAGAAAACATGTCTTATTACCCAAATCTACTGTTGAAGGCCAATTTGATGAGCATGGTGATTCGAAGTGCCTTTCAGTTTTCTATCTCTATGATGAGTGCTGCATGTTTCACGTTAGCAAGATTCTCTTCAGCCACTGGTCAGTCAGTTATTTCCTTCGGCCATCAGTGCCCTTGGACCCATAGGGTCCTTCCTCTTCGATTGGCCAAATTGAAGCCATTCCCAACTTCCCTTTCGGAGCCTTAGGCGACAAATTGGGTTACCCTCCTGCAAGATCACTCGACTAGCAAGCCAACTTATTTATTGGGTTATAGAAGAATGTCACCTAGGCCCTCTCTCCATTACTAGAAGCAAAAGACCAAACCTTCCCTCTTCTCAATCTCAAGCCACGAAACGATCACAACAGCTTTTGTAAGATGGGGCGTAAGAACGACAGTTGCTTTGCCGCTGCCTTTGGTGATAGCACTATCAGCAAAAGGGTCTTGTACGAGCCTTCTCCAACTCAACAGTTAGATGTCAGTAAGTCTCTTGAGCTGCTCGGCTGATTCAAATCTGGGTTCGCAAGAGACTGGGAAGGTGGAAAACAACAGTATAAGAATATCCTGTGGACAAGTCTCAAGAGTCCATGATGCATGGTGGGTTTCAAGAAGGCATGTTAATACATTTCAGGCTTACTGCGAAACAAATAGGCTAGTATGAGCCTCCTTGATAGAGCTCTCTATGTCGACCTACGACAGTTCGTATGATCAAAAGTGTTGTTTTATTAACTACGCATTGCGGGCGTCTTTATCACCAAATGTGTCACTAGCAGACAACTGTACGACTTGATGACTGACCTTCAAAATCCTTAAATAGGTCACTAGCAGACCCCGAGTAGATGCCGACCTACTCTTCGTTCAGATAGACAAGATCATCGTCCTCTTGTATCATCTCACCCAGTAAATCCTCGAGTGTCAGCTCATACAAAACACGCTGAACACTCTCGCCCTGGTCATCTGTCAACTCCTCTTGCTCAAGACAATCAGAGACACATTGAGACCCATGTGACTCCCAGAAATCCCGCATCATGGAGATACTCAATCCCAGGCCTCGATCCAGATACGGAGAAGGCGGGTTCTTTGATCCAGGGAAAATGACAGACCAATGACGATACCAACGTCTCCTTTCACCGAGGTGCCAAGAGTCTCCTCGAATCAGATTTGACTTCTGGCTCTCATCGAGACCGTATTCAGGACCTACATCGCGCTTCTGGCACGTTTCGCTCAATACGTGGTCATCACGTTGGATCAGCGTGTCGAAGGTCTTGTAGCAGATCAAACAATGAATTGGGCGTGAATGGCATCGAAAGAGGTGTTCATTTAGTTCCTCAATAGATTGTAGATCATCCTTGAGCAGACACTTTTGATATTCCTCTGGCGCGAAGATCTGAAAGGGGCAAGCAAGATGAAGGAACAACTTTGTGCGAGCGGGTTGAGAAACCACTACCAGCTCCTCATCGCTGATATCAACTTCATCTTCTGACTGTGTGTAAATTGACCGAGTAGATGATCTTTTGCCTCTTTTTCGAGGGGGCAGTCTATCCTCCCGCGGTGCAACGTATTTTGTTTCTGCTCTCCACTTCTTAAAGCGCTTGAGTGCTTGTGTCTTTATCTTGTGTCTCTGATCCTCAAGCACATCAGTCGGGAACTGGCGTTGTTCCCAAAGGTCGATGCTTTCACCTTCAGACTGATCACTTGAAGATGGTGATTCATATTTGGCCCCATATTTCGGGGTTAGGGGTGTGACACAGCCATGTAATAGTGCATCGGGTTGACTACCAACATAAGATCGGCATTGGTCAGTTCTGGTCCGTTTGACTCCTCTGGTAGCTCCTAAGAGGGTTGAGGAACGGTCAAGGTGCCGAGAATCCAGGGTTTCCGGTAATTTCCTGACGGTTGACTGTGTCAGCACAGTGCTCTGGTTCTGAGAAGAGGGCTTTGGTTGCCGAATTGGCATAGATGAAGGGCAACAACCGCAAAGAAACATTTTGAAGAAGCCCTTGAGCCGCTTTACAGAAACAGCAAGAATTGACATAGTCATGGTCGGCGCATGAATAAATCAATTCTCCAGCTGGACCTATAAATGAGTAGGTATTTTCCAGCCAGCCTTATCTCGGAACGAGATTCCCAAGACACAGCACAGCTGTGTCCATACAATAATAGGCTGCACAAGGTAGGACGACCACCAACCAATAGTAGAGGATTGACTGGCATGCGACTAAGCGGGTAATGCCACCATGTTTTAAAACTAGCCAATTAGAAAAATGGCCCCTTCCACAATTGTGGAAGTCTAGAGCCCAAGCATGGGTACTTCTGATCAATTAATAGAGGTTGAACGCACGTTGCAACGGGGCTTGAAATAGGTTCTGCAACAATAGCAAAGCAGGTTGCGCAAAAGCGTATAGCGGTCTGACAGATGTGTACCTGGCTTGATTAATGGTCATCGTGAATGCCACAACTGCGAAGCTGAACTGACGTCTAATCACCTGGTCGACAAAAGCACAAACGTGTTTTGCTCAGATGATCCAAATGAATATGCCGTGTTTGTCACCCGTGAGAAAATGCGCCACGTCGCCAAGCGTTTGAGCACGACGCAGCTTGAAATTACGAGTTTTGATTGCTATTCACATGCCTGCTGACAGATGTCGATGCGAGATTGACGCATACGGATTCCGGAATGCGCCATTGCATGTTGAACAGGGAAACCGAAAAGGGCATGATAACATTGGATGATTACCTTGATGACTTTTACTGCCTTTTGAAAACTGCAAAACAAGCAATCGCAACCTGTTTCATGACTTAACGCAGCTATGCAATGCTGGGACCATAAAGTCCTATTTCTCACTCAATTTGTCGTCACTGAAGCCTAATCAATGCCTAAACTCCAACAAGCTTCAACCCTGATAGTACATATCGGCATATGATTCGAGAGAACAGATGCTAGTCTTTCTCGGTCAATATTGCGTAGTTGTGATATCTACAGCAAGTACCTTATGCATGAGTCGTGGCAGATTTCAGGCTCCAAGAATTGGACATGCATGGAGATATCAGGGGATTACTATAGTGGTTGAAAATTTCACTTGAAGGCAGTTAAATATTGCCAAAATTCTTGGAAGATTATGCAGCGCTTCATCTGTTTAGTACTTTGAGGTCTGAAACTCTCTTCCCTCGCAATGCTAGTTCTCGCATCACAAGCTTGACCTTGTTCTCTCTTGTTCTCGCGTAGGCCACAAGTCGCGTCGGGCTGCATCCATCTCGGTTCGTGGACATTCCGTTTACTGCCCACGACCACATTCACTCTGTGCATCATTATGAGCATCCGGGTAAAGCCTATCAGGGAATTCGGTCTAATTTCACTACGCGTATAGGAGTAGAGTAAGACGGTGATGGTTCCGAGCACCCTAAGCTTACGCAGGAAGGAAATCCTAGTTGCTTAGGCAGGTCGCCTGAGCTAAGGGTGAGCATCACCTCAGCCCAACCTAAGGAGAGCCTGAGCTACCCTCCATAAGGGGGCGATGCTTCATCATCGATATTTCCTTTTCAAAATAAGAAGTCTCAAACAAGACTAAAAATCTGCTTATGATCCGTATTGTCCAGAAGTGCATCCAAAATCTCGCCATGCATGATCCCGCTAACAAAGCACTCCCCTACAAGCTCATATCTCAATTTCTCGTCCTTCTTGTCAGCCGGCCTCAGTAGATATGGCACGTTCCCCCCATCAAGCAGTACAATGACGTCCCCTTCTTTAGCCATCCAAGGGCACAATCCAAACAAGCCAGAAGTCGTAACAAAGAAACAAGGCTCAATACAACTTGGCAACTTCTTGGTCTCGTAGTAGTTCACCTCAGCTTTGGCGTTGGGTTGGAGGACTTGCAGGGCGGGCCGGTCGGCATAGGCCCAGTGGGAGTTCATATGATCCCCGTATTTCATGTTGCATTCTTGAATACTCTTTTGTAGAATGTCGCCTGCCGTATTTCTTCGAGCCCAAAATGGTGTAAGGCCACATGGATCAATGATTTGATGCAGAACTTGACATATCTCCTTTTGGTTTTGAGATGCGTTCTGGTAAGGATACATGTGCTCGATGGGTACACAGCTAATCTTCTTGATCTCGGTAATGCGAAGTCCTGACAGTCGAAGGACCAGAGGGTCATCCGTCTCGAGAAGTTTGAGGTCTGGCTTTGTGACGCCACTTGCTTTGAAGTTAAAGAGCGCGCTCAGGTTCGCTCGTGTCCATTTCGAGCTTCCCTTGCTGTCGACAGACCAGGTAGGTCGACTTGCTGGTAACCTTTCAGTAACTTGACCGACAGTTTTGACCCAAGTTCGTGTTGGCTGACAGTGGATGCAAGACAGAATCTCCAGAGAATTATGCTCACGGATCCACCAACGTGTGAAGTCCGCAAAGACACGTTCCCTCGGCTTGTCATAATTGGGTCGCATCAAATCGTCTAGCTGTGAAACATCGTGCGTCTCGTCTGCAAAGGTAAGCAATGCAAACAGCTTGTCTCTCGAATCTGTAGCCTTTAGATCAAGACCAGAAAGGAAGACTTCCAGAATACCCGATAGCTCGTCTGTATTCTGCACCTCAACGGGTGTATTTGGAACCTCCGTCGTTCTTCCCTTGGGCTTCAACGTCTTCCAGATAGGAGCCATTGAATGTTGCTGGGAGGCGACATGTGGGTTTTGGGTCGCGTAGTCGGGTTGTTGGAGCCAATTGCTTACTTTGACGACCTCCTCCCATGGAACTTTCTCCGCTGAGCAGTGAACCAAGGGAAACCTGGCAGACAGTGCTTCTTGAATCACCCATACGCGAGAAAACCAAGGGTTCTCGTAAAGTGAACTCATGAGGAATGAAAGCTGTGTGTTTCCATACCAGCCCGCCATGTCGATGATCGCCCGCGACCATGTCTTCAGATGAATCTCAAAGACTTCAATCATCCCTTTGAAAGAGACTTTCCGGCCTGACCTTTTGACTTCTTTTGCAAACTCTTTGATCTCTTCCAATGGTGATGAATGCTTGGTCCAGAGGCATGAGCACGCTTCGGCACCTTGGCATTCTTCGCTGTTATAGTTGCAGATATCGCGAACAAGCTTGAGACATGCTTCAACGCCCGGGTTATCTTCACCCAGCCATATGTGTACAATCGCGGCTAGTGAGTAGATCTGGGCCATCAAGGTTACTTGTTGCGCTCTTTCTTCAAGGTCATCCTGATTAATACACACAGCATCGACCCAGATCACTAGTGTTGTCTTTTCCGATCGTAGACGACGAAGAGCCTGGGCGGCAGACTTTCCAATACTAAATGGCACTCCGTCATCAGCTTTACCTTGGTTCGGAGACAGTATGACCTCTTCGCGTTCGCTAAAATCACCCCAACAGTATGACAAAGCATGGAACCCAATGCCCATCACCTCAGCGTCTTTGAGACTGACTGTACTGAAGGAAGCGCTGATCGGGTCGTCGAAGGCTCCTGGTTTGACGTTCAATAGTCGAATATCCTGACGCTCGATGTCCAAGATTTGGGAGTAATGAGAGGTATTGGAGGAGATGGTAAGAGCATGAAGATCTTCGAGCACCTCTGCCGCTTCGTACTCAATCCTGATGCTACCTCCATCGACGATGTTTGTCCAAGCCATATACATAGCTCTTGGGATGAGCTGTATGATGTCCCCAGGTCGCAGCGCTTCAACCCAAAGCCGTTTCCTGGGTCCGAGCCAGACTCCCCATCTTTCTGACCATTCTTCTGGCTCTTGCTCGGTTAGACGGTTGTTGTGAACGAGAATCGTGCGAAGATCACCGCGACTCTCTGGGCGTATAACGGTGGTGTCGAACCATGTGTAGGACACATCTGCGTTATCCGCCCAGCCTTGAAGCAGTTAGTCCTTCGCTCTAGAAAGCAGGTTGATGTTCTTGCCTTGATCTCTAGATATTCCTCCAAAGGTAACTGCGGTAACTCTCTTTGCATCCTGCGGGACTTCGAGCTCCACATAGGGCTGCTCGGGGCAATGATCGTGAACTTGAATGCAGTCCCTGCGCTCTACAGAGCATTCTTTGTTAGTGGAAGTCATGCTTGGACTTTTGCTTCTCCCTCAGAATGGCTCACTGCGAGGACGAGGTTGAGTCATTTAATAAGTCTGATGCTTACATGGAGGGAGCCGGCTGGTCGTCGACAATGCTGGCTGGCGTTTCATCAGTTGACTGGTCTGCATGGATTATTCTACAGGGCTGAGGGCTATCTTGCAGGGCTCCGTGGGTGCAGCGCGATCCTTTTCCCAGGGCTGAAAGACAGATTGGGGGCCATAAAGATATACCAATCTTTGGCGTCGCTGCCAGAACCCACATTTGGAGGGTTGGTGTTAGAGATGGGATAGAAGTGCATTTTCCCGGCGTAGGTAGGTACATAGTATTCATTTTCTGTTTGCTTATTAGGCAGTAGGGGTGTTTATTGCTCATTGCAGCTTTCAGCCAGGCCAGGGACAGTGGCGCGATCATGACTTGGTCGGTTTCCTTACCCTATAGTCCAAGCAGGAGACTAACTCCAGGTCCTGTAACCAGGCTACTTAACCCAACAATGTTCTACGTAATGCAAAATGGGAAAGCTAGGATGAACTTTCCGGAAAAGGATATGTCCGAAGGTGTGACTGAGTGAATAAACCGTTGCTGACAAAAGACGAGTCTTATAGTGGTTGTATTTTACGTTTTATCCATCCTAAATGGGCCCTAACGTGGGGCTGCTAGTAATCTGGAACAGGACCACGGCGGGTTACAAGTACCCTCCCTGCTATAACCGCTATATAATTTCCTCATAGCCAGTCAGATAGGGGCTGACAAAAGACACTCGTCATCAGTAGGTTGCATTGACGTGGATGGGCAACGATATTTGGTTCAAGACTGCTACATTAATTTAATCGATACCAAAGCCTCCCCCTTCAAAGTAAAATATCTTGACGAAACTGTAATACAAAAACTCTGGCACACAACACTCCCGATTCCTTCACTTGTCATTTATACAGATCCGCTGTTGTCAGCACAGCTAAATGCTGAACCAATGGTCTTCATAGCATATGCTTCGCGAATAGCAGAGATAACGGCATAAAGCCCCCCGACGGATACAAAACAGCCAAGAAGAAAAAGAAGCCAGTGAAACCAGTACTTAACTTGCTGGAAAGCAGTTCCCCGACGGTAGCCAGCATAGTCGTATATGTACAAATACGAGGGGAGAACGATTGTTAGAGGAGCGAACCCGAGAGAAGCAGCCAAACTGAGCAGGAAATTGAAGATAGGCACTCCTCCAGCGATGGCGAATGCAGTCGCGCCGAGCCCGACAGTGCAGCCGAACCAGATGGACCAGTGAACCCAGGTATTGCTCTGGAGGTGGGAAGAGTCTCGCAGGATGCGCACAAACAGATACTTGGCTGCGATATGCACATACAGTGCACCAGTCACCAACAAACCGATGAATGCAATCCCGTATGAGATCTTCTTCAGTAGTGGACCTGCTGAGCTGAGGGAAGGGGATGCAACCCAAGTGCCGCACCAGCGGTATACAACCATGGAGAATGTCAGATACGAGGCGGTGACGATAGTCATGCACACATAAAGAGACTTCTTGTATTGTTTCGGGTCTCTCATCTCGGAGATGACGGGGAGGAAAGCAGTAGAGCCGGCGCTGGAGACAAAGATGGCCGTCACTGCGTTGATTCCTTGGATAAAGGTCGGTGATGCGATGACGACGTATCCGAGTTCGTAAGGCCCTTCCTGAGGCGCTGCTACTGGACGATCCAACTTGGTGACGCCGACACTAGAAAGGTTAGATATCTTCCGTACACTAGGAGTGCTCATACTCACACGACGATAAAGACAGCTACGAATGTAGCTGCGAAACCAATCCAAGTCAACCACCCAAGATTCTCAAAAGTGCGGATACTGGCCAATCCTATGATGACGAGCGTGACAATGAGAAGGAACCAGTTGGTGCAAAGGGCATGTGTTGAAACAGCATTCAGAGCTGTCGCTGCACCAACCATACCGGATCCTGCGACGATGACCCAGGTGATGATGAAGAGTCCTCCGACAACCTCACGTAGCACCTTTCCGCCCACGACTTGGGCCATGTCGGCGACGGAGTGGCAGCCTGAATGGCGGTTACGGAAGTCTCCCATCAGGACAGCAGCATAAGTGTTGACAGCACACCAGCCGACAACATTGACAGCGCCAGGGAATGCACCGAGAGCAGCTAGTGCTACTGGAATGGATAGAACTCCAGTTGCAAACATAACTTGGGGTAAATTGTCAGTAGTGACCTGCTGGAGAGGAGGACGGGAGACATACTCTTGAGGAAGATGATCGAGGCCCATATCCAACCGACCGTACGAAAGTTAACATCCTGGCCTTCTCTGAAGACCTCAGCAATGCCTTCATGCGCGGTTGAGTGGTTGGACAAGATATCCTCTTGATTCGACCCTATCTTCTTCTCATCCGGACCCGAGCCCGAAGAAAACATCTCTTGATTGATGGCCATGTTGTTAACAGTCGGATATGGATGGGTAGAAAGGATGACGGTAAGGTACTGGGAAGTCCTCAAATTATATAAAACAAAACATCCCGGACCAACTGTAATATATTATACCAAGTCCTGGCTTAGACAAGATAACTTGGTGTGATTGACACTACACAGGCTAAGATACCATCCATGTGCAGTAGATTGCGTGCATCTAGACTCTCACTCGATTCTAGGTAGGCTAACGTACCCCATGGGGATCGCTTATCTTGAGAGCCGTATCCCTAGGCACTAACATACGTTGGGATTAGGCCTGAGATAGTAACTCACCGAGGTGAATGATGGAAAGCCATTGGATGAAGATTTCGGAGCCGTTGTCCATATCTTTGACTTTGATGTCTAGAGGGGGTTAAGATTTCGGACCCGTCTTTGATAGGCGTTGAGCGGGCTGTGGAGATTAGCGCAACACCACTATGGATACTACCTATCCACGCTACGCTGTACTTTCGGAACCGAAAAGAATTTGGCCGTTTCCAACCAACGCCGGTTGGTTATGCATCGCTTCAAATGTCAAGTTAGGCACTGTTATACTGCGAAAGAGATTCTTTTTCGATGGAGATGCGGTGTATTTACAGCTGGTGGTCTCGTTTGGCCACCCATACGACTATAAACAGAACCCCCCAAAAGTTATGTTGTAGGTAGATTCCCTTCTCAACAAGACATCAAAAATCTGCCACTACAGTTCAACTTCTTATTGCCTTACTATACTCTACCCAAAATGGCACCTCACGCTGAAGAGTTGCTTGCATCTTCTCCTACCTCCAAGTCACGCTTCCATGCTTCATCAACCAGCAGTGCAATCAAGCTAGAAAGCGAACGAATAGCCGACATCTACGCACCCATTCCCACTGTCTTCGCCCGCGCAGAAGGTGCCCATGTTTGGGATCCCGAAGGTCGACAGTATCTCGACTTTCTGTCCGCCTACAGCGTCGTCAACCAGGGACATTGTCATCCTGCTCTAGTCAAGACCTTGGCAGAACAGGCTTCTCGTCTCACCATATGCTCTCGAGCCTTTTACAGCGATGTCCTGCCCAAGTGGGCTGAGAAGGTCACTGATACCTTTGGCTATGAGAAAGTCCTTCCTATGTGTACGGGCGCTGAGGCTGTCGAGACAGCGGTCAAGATTGCTCGTAAGTGGGCTTATAAGACAAAGAAGGTACAGAAGGATGAGGCGTGGGTTTTCGGTGCACAGGGTAATTTTCATGGGCGTTCTGTAAGTGCCACTTTCAAGGTGATCGCTAAGATCCAAAGCTAATGGTTTGCGACAGACGATTCCAATCACCCTCTCAACCGACCCTAACTCGAGCGATAATTACGGACCTCTTCTCCCCAACGTTACCTCGTACAACCCAGACACGGGAATGCCAATCCGCTACAGCAATATCGCCGATTTGGAAGCTGTCCTGGAAAAGTACGGTTCCAAGGCTGCAGCCTTTATTTGTGAGCCTATCCAAGGCGAGGCGGGCATCATAGTTCCCGATGAGGACTACCTTTCACAAGTGGCTGCCCTCTGCAAGCAACATAACGTCCTGTTCATCTGCGACGAAA
Organism: Fusarium coffeatum; assembly: GCF_003316985.1. Classification (NCBI taxonomy): domain Eukaryota; kingdom Fungi; phylum Ascomycota; class Sordariomycetes; order Hypocreales; family Nectriaceae; genus Fusarium; species Fusarium coffeatum. The sequence goes on along the minus strand of NW_022157810.1, from coordinate 35,582 downwards.
TCCAAGCCGGCATCGGACGAACAGGCCGCATGCTTTGCTCGGAGTGGGCCAATATCAAGCCCGATATGGTGACGTTGGGCAAGGCCTTATCAGGAGGACTTTACCCCATGAGCTGTGTCTTGACAAGCACAGAAATTATGTCTGTCATGGAACCAGGCACTCATGGCTCAACGTACGGTGGCAACCCGCTCGGCTGTGCTGTGTCGATTCGTGCACTTGAAGTCATGGAAGAGGAGGATCTGGTGAACAAGGCTGAGAAGCTTGGCCGTATTTTCCGTGAGGGTCTGGCGGCAATTAACTCACCCATCCTCAAAACAATCCGTGGTAAAGGCTTGCTTAATGCTGTTGTGATCGATGAAGAGGCTGCGGGTGGTAGGACAGCAAGGGATTTGTGTATTCTTCTAGGCCGAAAGGGTCTACTGGTATGGATACCTTTGTTCTATTCTTTACTTAATCTAGCTAACATGTTGATTCACAGACGAAGCCCACTCAGCGAGTCATCATTCGATTTGCACCTCCTCTGGTCATTTCAGAGGCCGATCTACGAAAGGGCATTTCGATCATCGCAGAGGCACTCAAGGAGTTGCCTACGATGGAGATGGATTCCTAGGCAGTGTTGTTGTTATGGAAATCGGAGTCGTACCCAAATAGACGTTTGTATATATATTATCAATTGAGGATGTTGCCAAAATCTGATCGAAACCCCCTTCGTTAGTCCCGGAATACTGTTGTGAGTTCTACCTTGTGTGTGTTGAATATAACTTGTGTTGTGACTTTCACTACCCACCCTGAGCTTCTCTCTACCTCCCTCCGTCCCTGATTTTAGAGGTCAACCACCGCCAGGATGGGCCAAGGCTGTGTAGTATAGATGAGCGACGCTTGTAGATGTCTCTGTGCCTTGTCTGTGACTTTTATTTGAGGGAACAACAGTATGGAAGTGTACAACTAATTTATTTCTAGCCGAACTGACTTGATTCGAAACTTCCCTCTAGTCAGATTTACTATAAGTCATCGTCTTCAATACGGTATACTCCTGTACGCCATACTTGGACCCCTCCAGCCCGTATCCCGATTCCTTGATGCCACCAAACGGACTCGCTGCATCAGCAACGATGGGTGTGTTCACTCCAATCATGCCCAGTTCCAGTCTTTCCGACACTCGTTGTATGCAGCGACTGTCTGTTGACCAGATATAACCCGCCAAGCCTACACTGACCGAGTTGACCCTTTCCACCAGATCGTTCTCTGACTCAAAGGAAAAGATAACAGCGACAGGTCCAAAGAGCTCTTCCTGTGCGATACGCATGTCTGGCGTCGCTCCGGTGATGAGTGTTGGTTGATAGAATGATCCTGGACCATCCATCTTACCACCTCCAGTGATAGAAGCACCTTTAAACTTGGCCTCTGAGATCCATTCATCCAAGCGAGATACGGAACCTTGGTGGATGAGGGGGCCGTGTGTTGTTCCCTTGTCAAAGCCACTGCCAACCTTGAAGGTCGATTGCATTATCTCAGTCAGCCGACTCACAAACTTGTCGTAGACTTTGGCGTGGATGAAGAAACGGTTTGCGCAGACGCACGTCTGACCCGATCCACGAAATTTGCAGACTACAGCACCAGCAATAGCAGCGTCCAAGTCGGCGCTGTCAAAAACAATGAATGGCGCATTGCCGCCTAATTCAAGGGAGAGTTTCTTCAACGTGGAGGCGCTTTGCTCTGCAAGAAGCTTTCCCACTCGAGTTGAGCCGGTGAAGGAGACCTTCTTGATGATGGGGTGAGTAGTGAGGATCTTTCCGACTGCTGGGGTATTCTCAGTGGATGCGGTGATGACGTTAAAGACTCCCTTGGGAAACCCAGCTCTATTGGCAAGCTCGGCCAAAGCGAGCGCTGTGAAAGGTGTTTCAGCTGCTACCTTGCAGACGACTGTACATCCTGCTGCGAGTGCGGCTCCGGCCTTTCTCGTTACCATGGCCGCAGGAAAGTTCCATCTGTTGCATAGCATGTTAGAACTTCTCCACGATCCATACATATTTACTTACGGAGTGACCAGCGCGCAAACCCCAATGGGCTCTCTGTAAGTAACAATATGCTTCTTTCCACATGAAGAGGGAATGGAATCGCCGTAGATCCTCGGTGCTTCTTCGCTGAACCATTCGATCAAAGAGGCAGCAAACTGCACTTCCCCATTACCTTCAGCAATTGGTTTTCCGTTCTCCCAAGTAATAAGTACCCCAAGATCATGGCTATTTGCAATAACGAGATCGTACCACTTGCGCAGAAGTTTAGATCGCTGTCTACCAGAAAGCCGACTGTACTCTGGCAGCGCCGCGTAGGCTGCGTTAATGGCAATTGTTGTATCTTCTTGATCAAAGTCTGGACATTGGGCGATCTTTGTATCGTTGGCAGGATCTATCGCATTGTGTGTGTTAGATGCTTGACCGTTGTATTGTTTCCTGCTCTGGAAGGGAACGAACGTACCGTGAACATCAAATACATTGCCAGATTGAGCTGTAATCCAAGATCCATCCACGTAACATACTCCAGACTTGAGCAAAGACGGGTCTCGAAGCTTTTTCCAATTAATATTATCCATGTATACTCTATCACCGGTAGCTGTAATTACCTGTGGTGGCGCCATTCCGGATGTGCTCTGCAGTCTTGGTCTTGGAGATTCGATAAACAGTTACGAGACATGAGAGTAATTAAACACTTCCTTGTATCAAATTGGAACAACCCATTCGTATATCCATCTACAGAACTTATCTCATGACCAAGCAGCCCATGATGATAATCTTATCGGTTCCGAAAGCTGTTGACTCAACTTACAGCCAGGTCCGATCTTGACCATATCAGTCTAGTACCAAATATGAAGCCCCTCTACACGGGTCCGAAACTTAAATTGGAGCCCGAGCCTAAGCTGGACTATGGCGCAGTCTAGAACCATGTATCAACGGACCTACCGGTCCGCATCGGACCCGTCAATGCAGCGGAACGCTAGCATAGAGCATCTTCGCATTCACTCAGCGGCAGTAGACCTCAATAACAAGGCTCAAAGGAAATAAAGCCACTTTTCTTTAGTATTATAGCGAGCTATGTAAGCTCTTTATCAGGATGCTTTAACCGCACACTATCGATCTCCCTCTTTAGCCAGTCACAATGCGCCAAAGTCACCCACCTGATCCTGTCTGCGTCAAGGATGTACAGGACATCGCAAAGTCTAAACTGAGCTCGGCTGTTTGGGAGTACTACACCACTGGCGCGGACGAGCAACAGACATTGGAGAGAAACGTTTCCATATACGACAGGTATGTTTGTGTTGTGCTATTACAAACAGACGCGCTGAAACTGACCACTTCTTGGCCAAAGAATCCTACTTCGTCCACAAGTCCTGCGTGATGTTAGCAATGTAGACACACGCACGACAATTTTTGGGAAGACCTATGACTTTCCCATAGCTATAGCTCCAAGTGCCTATCAAAAGCTCGTGGGAGAAGGTGGCGAAGTGGCTCTAACTAGAGCTAGCCATGCTCTAGGAACCAATTTCATCCTTTCTTCCAATGCGACGACCTCTCTTGAGGATGTCATGAGTGCCTTGCCTCCACGAGAGGTGACTTACCCAAACCCGTGGTTCCAGTTGTACTTTCTGAGATCTCGAGAAGCCACAGCACGTCTGATTCAACGAGCGGAGAAGGCTGGCTATGAAGCTTTGGTTCTCACCGTTGACACGGTGGTGCTTGGAAACAGATACCATGAGCGGAAAACACCACTCACGCTTCCACCTGGTCTACGTATGGCGAACCAGGACAGCGTCAAGGCCGGAGGTGTCTCTAAAGGACGATTGTTGCTCAATGCGAGAACGGCAAAGGAGGCGAAGCAGGTTATGGAAGAGCACGGCGACCTGATAGTCGATGCGAGTCTGACCTGGGAGGAAACGATACCATGGCTGCGCTCACAGACCACCATGAAAATCATCCTCAAGGGAATCATGGTAGGAGAGGATGCAGCGAAAGCAGTTGAAGCGGGTGTCGATGGAATCATTGTTTCGAATCACGGAGGACGACAGCTCGACGGAGTCCCATCGACTCTTGAAGTGCTGCCAGAGATCGTGGCCTCGGTTGACGGTAAACTGCCTGTCATGTTCGATGGAGGCATCCATCGCGGCAGCGATATTTTCAAGGCTATAGCTCTCGGTGCGGATCTGTGCTTCATCGGAAGATCAGCGCTGTGGGGTTTGGCGTATAATGGACAGTGTGGTGTTGAGACGGTTTTGCATATCTTAGAGAGGGAACTCTCGCGTACCATGGCTTTGGCGGGAGCGAAATCTGTTAGAGACATTTCGAGGGACATGATCGGAGTTGAAAGGAGAGATGGTTTTGGTATCGCAAAGCTGTAGGACATATTGGGAGTGAATGTAATAAGAACTGAGGTGTATATATAGAAGTTCAAGACTGTAGTAAATTCATATAAATACTACGACTCCCCTTTTACCATCTTCCCCAGTGCTTCTCCAACACCGCAATATGAGGACATTTGTTCGTTTCCCCAGGTCCGGCCACCGAGTCTACTTTGCTCGCTCTTACAGTACAAGCTGGATTCCCGAAGACAAGCTCAAATACGTTCCCTCAGATGGCTATTACCCCCAAGGCTTCAAAGTCTCGGGAACCTTTGTCGGCATAAAGCCCAGCAACACAACCAAGTCAGACCTGGCCTTTATTGTGTCGGATCGTCCTTGTGCAGCGGCCGCAGTCTTCACCAAGAACAAGTTCCAAGCTGCTCCTGTTACCTTTAGTCGCTCCTTGCTACAGCGGAAAGGCGGTATCGGATTTCATTCTGTACTTATCAACTCGGGTTGCGCAAATGCCGTGACAGGGAAAGGCGGTCTTGAAGATGTCGAGGCTATGGCTGATGAGGCCGATCGAGTTCTTGGTGTTGAACAAGGTACTATTGTTATGAGTACTGGAGTGATAGGACAAAGGTGATTGAACTTTTTCCTCCAAGGTTTATCAGGACGATGAGTAGATGACTAACATCAATCTCCTTGCTAGGCTGCCTCTTCCTAAGATCATTGACAAGATTCCCCTTGGATACCAGGCCCTTGGTTCTACACACCAACATTGGCTGGAGTGTGCAGCAGCCATCTGCACGACTGATACATTCCCCAAGCTCCTATCAAAGACCTTTTCGCTGCCTTCGTCACCCTCGGTCAAATACTCGATAACCGGATTAACCAAAGGCGCTGGCATGATTCATCCTAACATGGCTACCCTACTTGGCGTCATCGTCACAGATGCGCCGATCGCTAGCAATTTGCTCCCAGGATTACTGAAAGGGACGGTGGACAAGTCATTTAACAGCATCACCATCGATGGCGATACATCGACAAACGACACCGTGGCCTTACTGGCTAACGGTGCTGCTGGCGGGCCACAAATAGACTCGGACGAGTCGCCAGATTACAAGGCATTTCGGGGAGTATTGACAGATATCAGTACCGAGCTTGCCCAGCTCGTCGTCAGAGATGGAGAGGGCGCTACCAAGTTCGTTACTATTACAGTATCAGAGTCTGCGAGCGAACAAAGTGCACGCAAAATCGCTAGCACCATCGCCCGGTCGCCCCTGGTCAAGACAGCACTCTACAGCATGGATGCGAACTGGGGACGAATCCTCTGCGCCGTCGGATACTCCCTGCTCAGCGAGCCCGGGTCATCGACGATTGGAGCGCACGATTCCACAGGCACAGGCGCTGATATCGACTCGAGCAAGACGAGTGTCAGCCTTGCATCCAAGGATGGAGAGGACATTCTGGAGTTGCTGGTCAATGGTGAGCCGCAGGTTGTGGATGAGGGTAGAGCTGCTGAGATTTTGCGGCATCAAGATATTGAGATCTTGGTCCAGTTGGGAACAGGCCGAAAGGAAGCAAAACACTGGACCTGCGATCTTTCGCATGAGTTCATCACTATCAATGCTGACTATCGCTCGTAGTGAATAGATCTCGTTTTGACTGCTATGTCTACATAAGTAAAGTAAGGATCATCAGGCCTTCAAGCAAACCCATACTTGCTGTTGTATTCATCTGCCACCTCCCGGGTAATCTTGACTATTTCCACACAACCTGGCGAATCCGAGTGACAACATATAGTCGTAGGATTCCCCTTGATAGGCAGGTCAATCAACTCCCCGGTCTCAGCAACAACCTTGCTCTCAAAGAATTGTGACCGAACACGCTCTCTCACAACCTGGGGATCCCAAGGTGTCTTCTTTCTATCTATGAAGAGCATTCCTTCCTTGGTGTACTTTACATCAGCAAAATACTCGGCCCAGAACTCCAGACCAGCTTCTCGCGCCGCAGTCTCCATGTTTGTGCCAGCGAGACCAAAGACAGCAACGCCAGCGGGTACGCCAGCCCAAACGGCGCGGGCAACGTCCATGTTGCGAATCATCATTCCGTAGAGTATGCCGTGGGGCTTGACGTGATTCAGCTTCATTCCGTGCAGGTTGAGGAAGCCCTGTAGAGCGCCGACTTGGTAGATGATGTTTGCTGTGTGCTCTTCGGGTGTCATGGTTATTTCTCTTCTTCCAAAGCCTTGGATGTCTGGAAGGCCAGGATGGGCGCCGACTTTGACATTTGCCTTGTTGCACAACTCTACTGTTTTGGACAGAATCAAGGGATCGCCAGCACTGAGGATCCGATTAGCATTGATCGAGTTCATTTGAGCTGAGGCTTGACTTACTGAAATCCACAAGCAACATTTGCGAAGTCGATATGTGGGAGCAACTCCTCATCTGGGCCACATACATAGTTGCCATAGCCTTCTCCCAAATCAACATTGATATAAGCCTTTTGTCGTGGAGTAGTCATTGTCGAAAGTTTTCGATATATTGTTTCAGTATAGGCAAGATGGGGCTCGTCAACGATGTGAGTATCTGTATCATGAGAGGTTTTCGATCTGAAGCATTGAGATAACCTCACTCTTGAGTATCGAGCGTATTTCGGAGCCGAAAATACTCGGCTAGGATGTTACCTACCTCCACTTCCATGCTAGCTTGAACTAAGACGCCCTATAATGATACCTGAATTCGACGGTTCCGAAACCAAAGAATCCTCGGGGCCGTTAGCGCGGTACGTACTGATGCTCGTATCTAAGTACCTACCTAGGTTTACGGCGTTATCCGCTAGATATGGGAGAGGGGATAAGGTAAAGTGCGTCTTTCAATCCAAGTTGAGGGGGTTACATTGTTATCAATGGTGAAAAGATATAGATATAACATTACCGGGCTGCTTGTATCTCAGAGCGAATACTTATCAGCACCTACCCTACCCAACGAGCGCGACCATCCATTAGCAAACACCTATAACCCCGATAACCTTCCCCACTCTACCTAGGCGGCTGTCCACTGTATTTGTCCACTGGATTTACGTCACCTCCACTATGGAAGTTATGGAGCACCTCCACACCGTCCTTATTTCCAACCGTGGGGAAATTGCATGCAGACTTATCAAAGCTGCAAGGTAAGTTCGTCTATCATTCAGTCACTCGTAATATCATTCTTTACTGACAAACGTTTGCGTAAAAAAGTAAGCTAGGGATTCGTACTATTGCCATATACACGCCTCAAGATAGTGCTTCACTCCATGTCCGTGCTGCATCTGAGGCAGTCGAGTTGTCTGGCCCAGCTAAATCTGCGTACTTGGACGGGTGAGTACTTGGTGGACTATCGCCTTCGTTCAAATAAGCCCCTCTGACCTTGGACTCTAGTGATCAAATAATTGCAATCGCCAAGAAGTATGGCAGTCAAGCTATCATCCCTGGCTATGGCTTCCTCTCCGAAAACACAGCCTTTGCTAGATCGGTTGCTGAAGCGGGCATGGTCTTCATAGGTCCTTCTCCAGAAGCCATCGACTCTTTTGGCCTCAAGCATACAGCCAGGACGCTTGCTGTCAAGGCTGGTGTGCCCGTCGTCCCAGGCTCCCAGGAGCTACTCGAAAGCGAGGATGATGCCGCTGCTACAGCCTCATCCCTGGGCTATCCCGTTATGCTCAAGGCAACGGCTGGCGGAGGCGGTATGGGTTTGCTTATCTGCGCAGACGAGTCTGAGGTCCGAACTAACTTCAAGACGGTAAAGTCCAGGGGCGCCTCGCTGTTCAAGAATGCCGGTGTCTTTCTGGAACGCTATTACCCCGACAGTCATCACATTGAAGTCCAGGTTTTTGGCAACGGAAAAGGAAAAGCCATCAGCGTAGGAGAGCGAGAGTGTTCAATTCAGCGCAGGCACCAAAAGGTCATTGAGGAATGTCCCAGCCCATTCGTCATGACACACCCCAAGCTTCGCCAGGATTTGACGAGCTGCGCTGTCCGCCTAGCAGAGAGCATCAACTACGGCTCTGCAGGTACTGTTGAGTACCTGGTCGACGACGCGACTGGAGATTTCTTCTTTCTAGAAATGAACACTCGACTGCAGGTCGAGCATGGCATCACAGAACTCTGCTACGAGGTAGATCTCGTCGAGTTGATGTACAGGCAGGCAGATCGAGAAATTGGTGGATCAGGAGGCTTGACTCCCGAAGAGCTCTCAACACTACAAACGAGATGCCTGGAGCCCAAGGGTCATGCTATCGAGGCGCGGGTATACGCTGAAAACCCGGCCAAGGACTACGAACCAAGCCCGGGTATGCTGCAAGAAGTCTGTTGGCATGAGTCCGAAGGAACACGAGTCGATACATGGATTCGGGCTGGTATGACTATCAGCCCAGATTATGACCCGCTTCTGGCAAAGGTTATGCATCATGCCTCTACAAGGGAGGGTGCAGTCGCTGGCCTGGAGGAAGCTCTGAGCAAAAGCAACATTTGCGGTCCTCCGGTCAACGTCGAGTTTCTTGTTGCCATACTTCAAGACGAGACATATCGGAAAGGAAACACAATCACAAAGTTCCTGGAAACTTTCAACTTTGTTCCCGCAGCCATAGATATCCGCTCTGGTGGTGCCTATACCCTAGTCCAAGACTATCCAGGCCGGCCATCGGTAGGTCATGGATTCGGTCATTGCGGTCCTATGGACCCCATGGCATTTCAGATCGCTAATCTTCTTGTTGGAAACGACGTTGGTATTGAAGGCCTCGAAATTACCCTCGACGGGCCCGACATGGTCTTCTTGGGCGATGCCATTGTGGCCATTTGCGGCCCTCCTGTTCCAGTACAGGTTGATGGCGCTACGGTTTCTCAATGGACTCGATTACATATCAAGTCCGGGCAGAGGCTTACCATCGGCAGACTGTCCTCCCATTGCCGAGCCTATCTCTCTGTGTATGGAGGGTTTACCAATGTGGCTAAGTGGTACAATAGCAAAGCCACGAACCCACTTGCCAATGTGGGCGGGTACCAAGGGCGTCCTTTACGCACAGGAGACTTCCTACGAATATTCGACTCAAGTAAGCTGCCTGTATTCCAAGATGTATCGATACCCGTTCATCTTCGGCCAACATACACGGAGGACTGGACACTTCGAGTCATGAGTGGGCCCTACGAAACAGGCTATCTCACACCCGAGTACATCGAAACACTATACAGTACATCTTGGGAAGTCAGTCACAATGCTGCACGGGGCGGTATTCGACTTTTGGGTCCGCGTCCGGAGTTTGCGAGAGCAAACGGAGGCGAAGGCGGAGCTCATCCAAGCAACGTCGTTGAATACGGGTATCCTATTGGTGGGCTTAATTTCACTGGCGACGAGCCAGTTATCCTGCCTGTCGACTGCCCAGATCTTGGTGGATTCATCTGCAACCTGACAGTCACTAAAGCCGATATGTGGAAGCTTGGACAGCTGCGCTCTGGTGACAAGGTCAGGTTTCAACGTGTGAGCATCGATACAGCTGTTGATCTCAACAGAGGGAACCAGAACTTCATCCAACAATTGTCTTCCTGTATCAAGGGAGAGTCTTGGACTGGGGTAACACCACTGCACGATTCAGTTGTATCGGAGCAGGCCTCCAACGAACCAGCTGATCTTCTCAAGGTCATTAGCCCTCACTCTGGACGACCTAAAGTCTCTTACAGGGGAGGAGCTGATAGCTATATACTTGTCGAGTACGGCGAGGGTGTTTTCGACCTCAACATGACCTGTCGGGCATCACAGCTAAAGGCTACACTCGAGCAGTCTCAAGGTCAAGGTCAGCAATCTGCTATCGTCAATATGGTCAGCTGTGCCAGCTCTCTAGCTGTCTTTTACGACTCATTAAAAGAATCGAGAGATATCATGCTAGCAAGACTTGTGAAAGCGGAGGAGCTTCTAGATGGGGTTGGAGACGTCAAGATTCCCGTCCGACGTTTCAAACTGCCAGTCGCGTTCTCGCATGCCAAGTTAACCGACTGTGTCGAGAGATACATGCTCACCCAGCGTTCCATCGCGGCATATCTTCCTGATCCCGTCAAGTTCGTGGCTGACCATAACGGATTAACTCCCGAGGAGCTCAAGAAGACGATCCTCAAGGCAGAGTCAATCATTTTCGCGGTTGGATTCGTCATGGCTTTGCCAGTCCTGATTCCGATCGATCCTCGTCTTCGTCTCAACTCGCCTAAGATGAATCCAAGTCGCACATTCACCCCGGAAGGATGTCTGACCATGGGAGGAAGCTCTTTCTCTATATACCCTGTCGATGGTCCAGGTGGATACATGCCTGTTGCGATGACGATGCCATGTCTCGATTTGTTCACTTCCAAGCATGGCTTCAGTAAGACTGAGCCATGGCTCTTCCGTCCACTAGACATGATCTCGTTTTATGAGGTTACGGAAGATGAGTATGATGCCAAGTTGAGAGACTTCAAGCGTGGGGTATATGAGTTTGACATTGAGAATGCGATCTTTGACCTTGCAGCACACAACAAGCTTCTTCAAGAAGCATCGGATGACATCCAGCGGCTCAAGGAGTATCGCGCACCTCATCGCGCAGCGACAGTCGCTCTTGAGAAGGAACTGGTCGAGAAGTGGCACGAGAGTAAGCAGACAACGGATGCGCAGAAGGATGGAACCGAAGTGCTGTTACAAGGTATGCAGGATGTCCAACCTAACGGAACTTCAATCAAGCTTGCTAATACGGTGTATACAGATCCGAACATGGAGATTGTTGAGTCTCCCATCAATGCTAATGTATGGAAGGTATTAGTCAAGGATGGTGATGTCGTGAAAGCTGGGCAGAGTCTTGTTATTCTTGAAGCTATGAAGATGGAAGTTCACGTCAAGGCGGACTCACGTTTTGTTGGCAATACGATAGAGAGGGTTTGGACAGTACCTAGTGAGAGTGTGCATAGCGGACAGCCATTACTGGCGATTAAGGCGTAGATTAGATAGTGGACAACCTATCGTTACAGTGCCACTTGATAAGGTTTAGGGGCCTTGCATCTAGTCTATGTCATGTGATTGGCCACTCTCTAGCGTCTGTGGCTGGTAAGCCAACTGGAGAGTGTACCTACCTATAAGAGAACTTAACCCCGCCGCAACGTTCCGACTGTCCAACTTAGATCGACCCCGACAAGGAACTCAAGGGCTGGGCTTCATCTCTCCATACCTACCTACTACCTACTAACCTAAGCCTTCATTTCGCTCAATTTTCTTTTTACATGGAGCGACGACGGCAACAGCGCAAGGCATGCGTCGTATGTCGCCACAGAAAAGTTCGTTGCGACATTACTCTATCGCAAAATGGTACATGTTCAGTTTGTGCAAAGGGCGGTTTCAAATGCGTGTAAGTTGAAGAGAGCACCTCACGATTTTCTCTTCTCGCTGCATGCTGAGCCTGCTTTATGATATCAGGTCCCAAAACGATTGGGCCCCTCCTAAACGTGGACGACAGCACAGGCCAAGGAAGAATTATCAACAAATAGCAAACCTCTCATCGCCAGCGCAAGCACCTTCAGACTCAGGGAACAATAGTCCAGCTTCAGCTTCAGAGTCCGAGTCAGATCATGACACCCAGCAGGACCAGGACCAGGCGCAGGAGCCCAGTATCAGCGCGGACATGGATATATCGGAGGACGTGGGCGCTGGTTCTTCTAACAATTTAGTAGAGGAGCCAGCATCTGATGGCTCTGACCAACTTGCGAGGACTGCACTGGCCCGCTTCTTCAACGACCATGTCGATACAGAATGGTGGCAGATTTTCCAGACCAGCGATAACTTTCGGATTGCTTACATCGGCACCAACGCTTCAAACATGGCCCATTTACTCAGTCTGCGTCATTTCCATCGCACCTTGGGCTGTCAACAGTCTCAGTCGCCTCTGCCATCAGGTTTTCCAGGAGGTCTCCAAGTTGGTGCCGGCGTTGATGCATGGATGTCTTCTTCGGGCTTCCGCTTTGAGGACCCTGTTCAGCCTACTTCGACTGGCACTGGTGACTCTGGAGGAACCTATCGTCCCAGTGACCCTTCTCTGTTTCCCAATCATGGGGTTTGTTTTGGAGACAACTCAGTCGGTCAGTCTGGGGCATCGTATCAACCGCCTCTACACTATCCTTTTCCTCCCATTCGACCTCTAAAACCATGGAAACCGAGCCCGTTTGTGAGTCTGCATCCCTCACAAGATCCAGCTCAAGACCTTAGCATGTTCCCAGCCCAGGAAGTTAGAGATGCTTTACTCCTTGCCTATTTTAAACATATCCACCCACTCTACCCCATCATACCAATGTCGGTATTTCTCAAACCAGACGGAAAGCTTCAAAACAAACCGCCACTCTTACTCTTCCAAGCCGTACTTCTAGCTGGCGCGCATGTTTGCACGCATCCACTGGTCGCCAAAGACAGATTAGTGGTCAAAAATGTTTTATTCAGGCGGGCCAGCATGCTGTTCCATCTGCGACACGAAACAGCCCGTCTCCAGCTAGCACAGGCTGCAGTTTTGTTCACGTGGCACGTTAGCGACGGAGATACAGTCGCTAGTGGTCCCTGGTACTGGAACGGTATCGCAATGCGTATAGCCCTCGGTCTAGGACTCCATAGAGCTAACAAGCACCTACCTGTTGTCGACCGAATCATTAACAAGCGTTTATGGTGGTCCATCTTCATCGCTGAGTCTTTCTGTGCCCTCGAAACAGGACGTCCCAGCTCTATACAAGCCCACGACTTTGACCAGGAAATGCTTCGAGAAGACGATTTCATTGATGAGCAAGATACAGAACTTGCTCAAGGAGCCTCGGAAAAGGAATCCCGAAACATGCTTCTCCGCCATCACCTCTGTATGGCTGAGCTTGCTATCATCATCTTGGATGTGCTTGAGCTCAACTCCCCTGTCCCTAAGCGCAAGTTTGACATTGCTAGCATCAATAGCAAGCTCGCAGTATGGGCGTTGCGGTCTAATTGTGCTCTTGATGCTCAGAGTGACGACTTTTGTACAAACCATTTACGAATTCACTACAACCTCGTCACCATGCATCTAAACCGCAGGATCGAAGGGCACACGAATCTCGGCGGTAGAGATGTCTGCAGTATGGCAGCTGAGACCATTCTTTCCTCGCTGGATCGGATCGTCAAGCTGGGCGAGATCAGGCGTTGCCACTTCAGCACTCTAGGCGCGGTCACCGCTGCAGGAATTCAGTTGGTGCAGGATCTCAGAGTGGCTGTGATATCTCAGTCTTTTATAACGGCAGTGAGCCTTTCGCAACGCCTGTCGCAGCTAATTTCTCACGGTGACTCGCTGGCCGAGTACTGGCCTAACGCCACTGCCGTGACGTCGGTCTTTAGCCAACTTCGACATGAGTATGAGCAACACATCTCTACGGGCCTGAATCAGGCGCAGTCGGTGGATGCCACCATTGAGTCACCCGACTGGAATAGCTTATTCGCGTCAATAAACGTGCCGGCGTATTGGTCACTTGCGGATCACGAGTGGCTGGGAAACACGAACCTTAGTGAGTTCTCGGAAGACCCGGGTGGTAATTTAAACAATGTCCGCCCTGGAGCTTGATGCATCACCACTGGCATCAGCAGCTATTCCCATCTCTTAACGCACTTAAGACGGTAGTTACTTGATAATTTTGTAAACGGGACTGCCATTCAATTTAACAGGATTTAGTCTATCCCTTTATTGGCTGAGGCTATTAAGCATTAGATACCACCAGACGAACTGCCACTAGCGTCCTAGTTGAATACTCAAACCATCTCATTGTATCGACGGGGCTGCCAGCTCATAGCCTACCATGCTAGTAAAGAATCCCTCACCCATATTTGTAGAATCTCTACTCCAAAGTCTCAAGTTGAACACCCAGAATAATGAGACGGTATGTCCTCAAAAGGTATTTCCTCGACAACTACCGAATTGACCATGCTTCCCCATCACCGCCAGAGCTCCCAAGACCATCCTTCCTCTTCTTCTTCTCAAGCCTTTCTACAATACTCACACGTCTTGGGGATGGAGACTTCGACGGCCATCACTCCGCTAGAATAAAGGCCGAACCCATGCTCTGCTTCACCTACGCAGGTCGGCCTCACCTCTTTATCCCACGTCTTCTCACAGACGCATTCGTTGTAGGATGTTGCTTCTCGGCACATCTCTTCTATTTCCGTGCGAGCGGCGCTTTGGGTGTGGAGGGCTCTATATATAAATGTGCAGTGCGAGGTGTTTTCGTGGTTATATACTTTTACGTTTCTGCAAAAGAAACGGGATGCCACAATCTGGAGTTCCTTTCAGCTATCTATATATAAAGACAGACTGTGGTACGCAACGTTCTGCCACCAAAGCCATACGTCTAGCAAACGATCAGGGATCACGAAATAGCAAACGCAAGGCTTCCGTACTGACTCACAACTAGACACGAACTCAATCACAGCCTTCTCTCTGAGTACTACCCACCCTGCATTGGACTCACATTCGTACTCACTCGATATCTAGATACGCTACAATGCCTCAAGCATGGCACCCTGAATCATCAGACGGTATCTCTTCCACGTCCTCCTTAGATGTCACACTCTTCCTCCTCTTGGGGGGCACTCCAGTCCCCTCCTTCTTGTCCTCAAGCTCCTTTTCTTCACGAACCTTGCGACATTCTTCGCACTCGCCAGGCTGGGAGCGTTCACTATAATTGAGTCCTTCTTTGCAGGAACCCGAGTCCTCCGATGCATCCCAGCAATAGTGCATATTTACTTCGCGATTCCAGGTTTTGCCGCAAGCGCATTCGATGAAGGTTGTTTCGCTACCACACATCTTTGCTGATGATCCTTTCGATCGTGGGGATAAGGCGTTGGTCTATTTAGTATGGTGTTTATGGCATGTTGACCTTTGGAGACACTCTGATCTATTTATAGGTCGAGTTGACATTACTGCTCTGCCGAATGTGACCTTTTCGACAGTGAATGTCTACTTCCACGCTCTGAAAGGCTGGCAGATAGAGGTCATGATACAGCACGAGAGCGGACTCTGTGAATTGGTGTAACGAGTTGGGAGATGCGACGACAAATAATCACGCTCTTCATTTCTGTGGTCGGGTCTAAATTACCTTGCGCTGTTCCCTAGCTACTCGAGGATACAGATCGATTGCCTCTTTTCGCAACCCAGCTAATCGATCATCTCTTCCTTACATGATCCACATCCGCAGTCTCGTATGGCCAAAACATCAATGCCAAAATGGGCTACACATATTGAGCCTTATGTCTCCGGTCCAAGACCTCAATCACTCTTCTGCTTCGTCTTGCGCTTCTTGCTAGCGATGAAAAGGCCTTCTCCATCACGCTCATCATCGGCATCGTACATGACCTCAGGCTGAACGATCACCACATCCGAGCCTTTGTCCTCAATTTTCCCAACCTTGTCAATAACAGGCCACGGCTCCTCAGTCTGCTGCGCAGCATCCATCATCACGGGTGCCTTGACACCCTCGGACAACTGAACAGGCGCAGGCCAAGCTTTCTCCCACAAACGTCGTCGCATGTCGTCCCGTTCGGTGATTCGTTTGGTCTCGCAATCAGAGCACTCGACTTGCTCTATGATGTCTCGGTCGCAGAGGCCAAGTCTACATTGACCGAGTTTCCAGATGGTGACTTTGTCGCAGTTGACGTTTTGGCGGAGGGGAGGGCCGGCTTGTTTGCGGCAGTGAGGGCAGTAGCGCCAGATGATACGGTGTTCGCACATGATGGTGGACGATTGTTTGACCTGTGGTTTTGTATTAGTAACAGTAGGGAGTGTTGGATGATTGCTGGCGATGTGACGGGTGGTGACATACGCTTATAACTGCTGTGCGAGGAACAATACTGCAGATGATGTTCTTGGATCACAGAAGTCTTTACTCTGAGGTGCTTCGGGCGACCTTTGGGAGAAATGGCATTGCATCCGCGATGAGGGTGATTGTAGCTGTAGCTCCTTCTCTTTTCAGAGACTAAGATCGGTCAGGCGAACTTGGGTGGTGGTTGATACAGGGAAGGAATAGATGGAAGGTGGAGTCGTGGGCAATACCTTTGGATGAATCTGTGAACAAATTCTTGTTGAAGATGCGTCTTCAGAGGTGGATGTTGTCGGTAAACAGATCTTGTTCCTTATCCTAAATGTTGTCAGACGTAAATTCTGAGTCGCGAGCTGTGCCAGAGCTTCTAGGATCAATTCATCAATCCATCACTGCCACAAATAAGGATATCTGGTGAGCACTGTCAATGTCGCCAAAATATAAAACTCACAAGTTCCCATCACTTCACGTCAGTGCGACTCTCTGACAGTAGTTTATTTGTTCTTGCCTATATCTATGGTCTATGTAGGAGCACCGCGCTTCCACAAGATCTCTGCTCCAAGAACCTATCGCTGCATTACAATATCCTATCATTCTTCAAGGTATTATCATCCAGTAACAATCCAAATCGACATATTCCTTACAAAGGTCCTCCGCATCCCCTTATTCCTCATTATCAATCCTTCCAAGAAGTTTATTTCGTCGTTCCTCAAGCTTGGCGTTCTTCTTCTTCTGTGCTTCCTGGCACTCTCTGATTACTTTACAATCATTGCATTCGCCCTTCGGATCTTGCACGAGTTGCTTAAAGCCACGAAGACATCTTGCGCCCTCTGCACTCGGGCATTTGTCAACAAATTTGGTCTGGCCTAGAAATGCGTCGCAGGACTTGCAACGAGTCGTGACGGTTGTCTGCCAACACATGGTGCTTTCTTTGAGTACTTCGTGGTGTATAGTATCTTCTGTTGATATGAATAGATCTGAGATATAATGCGTGGATATCGTGGTGTAAGAGTATGGCGATGGTCAAAAGAAGGGAATTTTGAAGTAGATCGAGAAAGATTCTTATAATTATCATAAATACATTCATTATTCCTAGGATATGAACAAATAGCATTCACCGAGACAAAGACCCAGTGGAGTATACATAGAACTGTTCACCTTGTATCTTTGTTCACTTTATCTCTTTGCTCTCCTAGGTATTCACTAGTTCATACATGCTCCGGTCACTTTCTTAACCGCTTCTTCCTGGCATCATCATCTTCTCGCTTCTTCTTGCAATCTGCACATTCCTGTTTAATCTCACCGCTGCGTTTGGAGAAACCAATTTTGCAGTCCTTTGGGTTCGGGGCGTTGCACCCAAAGCATCTGCTGACTCTGAAGTTCGTCTTGATGAGCTTGTTGCAGGTCGAGCAGACCGTTTTGGTTGTCATTTCAACACACATGATGGTTTTTGTCTCAGATATAGTATTTAATTTTGATGTTGTGGTGAGGGTGGATTCAAGCTCACTAACAGATTGACTGGGTTTATATACTCACATATCATGTGTTTGTCTTAGTGATACAACGGATTGGATATTGAAAAATTCACTGAAAGCTGCGGTATGTTTCGACATCAGCTCGAGGGCAAGTGAATCGCTTTTGTAATACGTAGCCATGTCTGCCAAATTTCATATTCGTCTCTGATCCATCATCCCGTCCTATGTTGCCAATTTGATAGAAAACTCTGAATCGTCTATGAAGACCTAAGTTATTGCCAATTGATACAAGGGATTAACTCAGATAGGTATACATACCGAAAAGAGACATAGCTCCAGAGTATTTCAATCTGGGTAGTATCTGGTCACCCATTTGATCCTTCTGACGATACCTTCATTGGGGTAGCATTCGGCTACACCACCAACAGCAAACGATGGATTCGACGCAGCTATAACGTGCGTGAATATTATTGGGGAGGCCTCTTTTTGGATCTTTGGTAAGATTGTTGATTAGCTTATTCCATAGAGCTGAACAGACCCCTGTTACTTGGCTGGATGCCTGATTGTTCGCCCTCAATCCAACGCTGAGCCTCATTGCCTGATGCACTATATAACCTTCAACAAAAGAGGCGTTTTCAACCTCAAAGCCTCTTTCACTTGATTCTTTGACACATTATCACAAACACAAGCTACACTAACATCGTTACACAACATTTACACCAAAACAGCACCATGTGCACCGAGCAATACACGCATTTCTACTGCATCGATTGCAGAACCTGCATCAGAAAGGCTTACGAATGGGAAATTTGTGAGGAGGCATTAGAGACGGAATCCAAGTCCATGGGATCGTGTGGTTACACCTATGATGGCGAAGTTGCCATCGCTTCAGAGTATTGTCAGCAATGTCCGCCGGATGAGAGGAAATGGAGCAAGGTTAATCTTTGTGGAGGGTTGGGCAGCGAGGCTTGAAATATTGGAATTTACCACATGCATCACGAACATTGTTGTCAACGGATCGAAGACCAGCACGGGACGAATATATATGAAATCTTCCTTTATCACAACGATTCTGCTTCATAGCTGAAGATGATCGCGACGTCTCTGAAACGCAGTTTGTCAGACTCAATGAGGACCGTACCTCACCCACGACCTATTATTCCAATGCCAGGCAGATAATATAGACCGAATTGAGGTCTGAATATGTGCCATCAAGCCCAGCTGCCATCCACCATCTACAATCTGCCATATCCCATTCACTGCATAGCTTCCATTATAAAAAGGGCATCTTTCATCCTCCTTTCTTTCTCTGCCTCTCATCATACTAACTTTCTCAAACCCACGTCGAATTTCGCCATACCAAACGGATTAACCCGGACAGAACAGAAACAATGTGCCACGACCTCACCATTCATTACATGTGTGCCGAATGCGGCGACAGATACGACTTCGAGAAACATGGCCTAAAGTGCAACATAGCGAGCAGAACATACAGTCAAAGATATGCGTCTTGTGGAAAAGAGTTTCCGATAACGCATTGGAATGATAAGAAGCTTTGTAACGAATGCGCGGAACCTCGGCCTATGGTTATTGAGATCGTATACCCAAGATAGCTTCGGTCGAATTAGCGATCCTATTCCAGACATCCTCATCGGCTACCGTCTCCATCGCATCTTCTATCATGAAGACTATCGGCGAGCGGATTACCGATGATTTATTGTCCGAGTACAGCAGCGCTTTCTTGCGCTTTACGCCTGATTGAGCCGCTGGTGGAGCGGACCAAAGATGCGCTTGCTTCCATCAGTGGATGTACAAGAAGGGCGACTCCGGGCACCTCAATGATCGAAGCTCGCTTCGATGGATTAGGGTTCAGCAAACATGACTGTATTTATCTGCCGTTCTTTATTATCGAATGAGAAGGGAAAATTTCATGGGGTTCTATGTTGTGGTAAGATATTCGTCTCTATTTCGGGGGATCAGATGTGCCATGGGCGTTTAAGAGGTTGTTATCAAAAGTACCAATACATTTCTTTCTCATTTCTTTTTCATTTCGTTATCCTGTTATTTCTTATCCCAGCAGTGATCATGGCCTCTCTGAGCCTGTTCACTACGTCTGATTCTTTATTTAGAACAGTGACGAACATTCATCAGGGAGGCACCAATTCAGGGTCCGAGGCATGTTCCTGCATCACACCAGAACAATTCGAGAAGCACAGCTATGCTCACATCACGGTCGAAAACCTCGCCTATTTAAACACCATACATTAGATACTAGGTGTACCTAATCTCTCGAAAACAAGCAATTTCAAAATGTGCTACCGTATCATGATCCAGTATATGTGCGCTGTGTGCCAACGCAGAACGGGCTACGAAAAGCATGAATGCCCATGTTACAATTCCAAACAAACCCCAAGCCAAAGGCCTTTCTCTTGTGGAAGGAATAATGGGCACACAATTTGGAACAAAGACGAGATTTGTGAGAATTGCTCAGAGCCGCCGCCTCCTCCGCCGGACCCTCTAGGTATTCACTATCCTTATGGTTATCAAAGAGGCTACTATTGAGTTGATGGGTTAGTACCTAGAATAAGTAGCTATATTAAACGTATTCATTGTTCTCTCTGAGTTTCAGCAAATGTTTGCGCAATGTGATGATAAGTGATCTCCCAGCAAAGAGACGCAGTTGTGGTGAAATTTGTTGTTAGATTCTTGATTGGCGTCCATCTCTGCTATAATACGAGTGAATATCAGTAATTCAATTACATGTCGGCATTTTCACGGCGAGAATCCATATTTGTTCTGAATGATTGTGCTTGTTTCTTGTTGCCTGGCCATAATTGAACAGAATTCGAATTCTCCAACTCTTCATCAACACTGCTGCAAACACCAATTTTATACCAGAAAGTAAACCTCGGCATCTGCTAAACCTAGCAGACCAATCTAGTCTCCAAGATGTGTTACAATATAATAATTCAGTTTATGTGTGCCAACTGTGGCAACAGATCCCGCTTTGAGCCACACGGCTGTCGTTGCGATTGGGCAAAAGCGACTCGCAGTAGGGAATTCTTTTCTTGCGGATATGAATACTCTCATACTACTTGGAACGACAAAGAGTGGTGCGAAGATTGTAAATACGACCCACCCGAGATGGTCCCTGATGTTCCTTTCAGGCCTTGGCCATATCCTTATCTGGTCCCCGAGGGGGAGTTGAGATACCGTTAGCTACCTAGGTACCAGTTAGATTCTATAGAAGAGACAAATAAATCACCATCACTGAGCCTTGTTCTTTTGTGTTGTGGTTATTTGCAACGTCATTCTCCTTCTAGGCATTGCTTGTCATGAAGTGAAGGAGCGAGCTAGTAGTGCAATCGTTTTCAAATTCCAAGAAGGCTCCTCGACTGCCACGGCAGTGTCAACTGTGAACTACCGCGTCGGTCTCTCCAACGCGCCGGTTATGAAAAGAACTCTCACCAGTGTTTTGAATTACAAACAGTCTGCTAGGGACTCCACCAGCAACATCTCGGTTTGTTTACATTCTTGCTTATCCTTGGAATTGACGTCTACCTGGTACCGAACTCCTTCTCTCCAGATTACTGTATCTTGACTAACCAGCTTTTTTCCCAAGAAAGGGCCCTCGCAGTCTCTCATATACCCACCGAAGCTCATCGAAATGTGCGAGCGCAAAACCCGAAAGTTCGTCTGCAATCGCTGCTCCAACTACATCTTCGTCGAAGACCCCCAAGAAACCACCTGCAAACAGAAAGAAGACGACAAACCCTGCGGCCATCTCGATCAACTCGACATCGTCAAATGCGAACCCACCCTCTGCACCCGATGCTCCTCCTTCCCATCCGACAGCCCTGTCCCCTTCATCGGTCCACCTGACCTCGCACCCATGGACGGCTGCGACCCTCAGTTTCGTTGCGGAGAGCTTTTTCTTATCCCGACGATTACTCAGCGTCAGAGTCGGGAAGCTGTGATGAAGCCTACAGGAGTTCGGCAGCCCTCGTAAGATTTTTATCGTGTTTGGCGGGGATAAATGCTGATGGTGACATAGGGGTTCCAAAGTATGTGCTCCTGACGAGGTCAAGATTGCTAAGATTGATGAATTGGTTTCGAGATTGAAGAAAGAGCTTGCCAAAAGGGAGGCTGCTGAAGCAGAGTCTAAGGCCACGGCGGAAGAGTCATGTATGGGTACGGAGTGATGGAACAAGGATGTCGGAGCTCGAAAGATTGTTTGGATGTTGAATTAGTCTCGTACACAGGTTTTGCATCGTTTGGAAGTCATGGCTTTTGTATCACCATGCAGCACACCTTTTCCCCATTATGACTCCCACGACGTCTTCACCAAACACCTCGAGAATCGTGCACAGAAAGCATTATGAACACTAATTCTCTGCACATCGGCTACTCTTTTCCCTGGCGCATTGTTCCAGTACCCTTCTTGTTGTTCAAACTACTGTACTCACTAACAATTAACATATCTACGAACTCGGGACATGTTCCCCTGTCCAGGTAACACCACGGTTCTCTCCGCACACTCTTTACCCCTAGCTATATATACACCCATTTCTACCTCCATAGCCACAAAACTTTCGTCAACCATTTACCATACTCTACTCTCCTATTGCATCTTCAGTCTCTATCCAATCCAAAAACATCACCACAACCATCAGCATGTGTACCTTTACCTATTGGCAGCGAATCTGCACCAGCTGCGGCTGCATCCTCTATTCCAAAATGTACACAGAACTCTGTGAGCATCACGGAACTGGCAATTGTAAGCCTACGAACCTTTCAGAAGGTCAGTTTGTTAAAGGCTGCAGTAATTGTGGGAGGCAAGGGTGTTACTGAAAGATTTATGGGTTGGTAAGTTCGATGTCTGACTGATGGAGACATCTTGGTGAGTAGGACTCTGAGGGAAGCTCAAGCAGGTCTTGAGCAGTCTACTCCCAGGATAGGAAATGTAAGTAGTTTAGAGAAAGCTTATCAAGATATAGAGTATCAATGAAGCTACAGTTTGGTCACAATCGATAAATATTACACTATAGTGAAACAACCTTGTTAATATCAAGAACATGGATCCCTGTCCTGGCTTGATTACCTTCATAGCAGCTCATGTATTCCCCATCTGACTGATTTATTCACCCATAGAGATGCTGTGGATGTTGAATTGTCTTTTTCTTGTCTGTTCCTCATTCCATCTCTTGTGCTGTTAACAAAGGTCGGATTTGATTCACAACCCTTTTATTGACAGACTGATGGACAAACATGTCAGTGATATGATGAATAGATTTGTAGCAACACTCAAGGCAGGAGTATATGTGTTCTACAATCTGTCTGTCATTCTATCACTCCTTTCTGATTCTAAGGGCTTTACCTATGATTCCGCCAATTTCAAAACCAACAAAATGTGCATATCAAAAGATGATCGATAGTTCTCAGCCTTTGTTATGTCTGGCAGAGCAATTCATTCTACGTCGATTTCTACATGTTCTTCCCTCCATGTTCAATGGATTTAATTCATGTCATGGAAGAGGTTCAGGACGCTGGTTGTTCGAGCTGAATATTCAATACATTCAACAGGCGAACAAGTCGTTGTCCCTCAGGCTTTGACTCTTGTTCAAGTTTTCCAGCTCGAACAAAGGCCCCTGAGCAAAACAACGCCGTTTACTCTCCATTATTCAGATGTACTCAATAATTGTCCCCCTAAATCTATGTTCGCAAGTCTCTTTGTTTGTATTGCCAAACCGACACTTGCCGCAGTATAAATTGGCCTCCTCCATCGTCTCAATTCATTCAATATCATTCCCATCTTACCATCCACTCATCAGACACACAACGCTTTACAACAAGACACAAACAGTCAGTATCCAACCACTTCACCACAAACTCATCAAAATGTGTCAGTTGTCGAGCACCGCTATGATCTGCGAGCAATGTCGCCGTCTGGTGACATACAGCTCCATTACGTCTTTCTGTCTTTTAGACAATTTGTTTCAAGAAGAGCATGTGGAAGACTTGGAAGAAAATACCGAGTATGTTAGTTACCTTGAATGCAGGAAGTGCAATCCTTCCAGGGATGGCCTTGCTGAGTAAGGTTCACGTTAGTGCATGCTGGGGTAAAGGTTGCCCAGCCTCGTTTTTGGTTCGCCGAGGCGGGAGCTTGGGGCTAGCGAGTTCTTGGAAAACCAGAGCCGGAGCTAGGACGTCATGGAAAAGAATTAGTGGAGGTTAGTTGAGCGGAAGATACCCTGGAGCAGAATGTTTTGAGTCTTTTACTTGGCATTTTGCTTGGGTAGAGTCAGTCGTTACCTACAACAAGTCATTCGTTTTAAATAGAGTCACTTTTTTATTCTCAATTGATACATCTCATGTGAAATTACTATGTAACTGGTTGCGACTAAGCAATATGATCGGAGAATAGTAAGCGCTTGCCAGCCCGACGAGATCTTAGCGTAAGCATTCTACTTTGAGTCAAACGGCATCGATCGATGTTTTACATGTCAATGGCATATGCGTGCCAAATACTGTACATCAGCCTGAAATGTCAATTGAACTCATAATCTCTTCATCATTCATTATCGAAGTATGCACTAACAATTTTATCAGAATCCAATTACTGTTAAAGGAAACTCCGCACATCCAAATGGAAGCCTAAATCTCATCATGGCCAACCGTCAATTGCCGAGTCAAAAAGTGTGGGGGGGCAATACCCATCCGAGTCAAGGACGAACGGTCAACCCGGACTCTCAATGTAACCCACATCCCGGTGAACAGCCACGCGACACACATCTTGGAAATCTTCGGATGTTGGTCTATATCCGAGGCCGTCTTCCTGCAACCCATATGAGCCGTTAATGGAACAAAGTCATGCATCTCGACCATACGAGCGCCGAGCTTTGACCGGTGAAAAAAGATGGAATATTGAGAGATCAATCACAGCATAACGTTATGTACGATGCCTACTTGGGCCAAGACGGCAATTCTAAGCGGCACCTAGCAAATGCGGTCACAGATTTACTCTAATTGGGTCAAAACCATACGAGTATCTCTAATTGGAAGTTAAAACTTTATTCATGTGCCTAACGGCCTGACTTTGGGTCTGTGGATGTCCATACGATACCATGACAAAGGGAAATAAAACGGTTGACCGTTGAACATCTCAGACAGCATCAGTCAAAGCGGTCAATTCACTGACATAATCCAATTTCATCCCAGCAAGCATACCTCTGTAAATGTAACATTACTAGGTGTCACCAGGCCACCGCACTGGGACGATGAGAAAGGCCGTGCTCTCCGATTCACAACGTGATTTCGCGGGGGAGAAAACTTTTGACGGGCTACAGGGGCGGAACCAAGGTCCCGGTGGGAACAACAGCTGTTTTCCAAGTATCTCTGGCGTATATATCGGGTGAGGTTGGGTTGTAATATTCCGATCGTCATTTAATAAGTCCTGTCGGTTTTTTTCTCCGCATCCCAGTCCACAACAGGGCCGAATGCAAATTGCGGAGAAGAGACAAACCCCAGACTTGTCAATGGAGACACTAAACCGGCATTGGGGTTGAACTCACGACAACAGGTTAGATCCGGAATCGATGAGGAACAAGAGAAGAAAAAAGCTCATGTTAATGTCTGGTTAATCTTCGGTTCCTCGGTCGCATAACGGCCGTATTATTAACATCTGTGGTCCCGAACTTGTGGGGGATGCCTCTGCCCCGGGCTTCTTTCGCTTTTATGGGTTACATCACCAGACTAAGTTAGCAGACAAAGCTGGGGACTCTCTTCTTTTGAGCAAGTCATGACACCATCAATTACTGTCTCATTGGATACAGGAGCGAGAACAACGGTTAAGCCACGGTAAAACGATCAGGTAAAGTTCCCCGATGGTAAGGGTAAACTGGGAATGCCATCACAAGACGACCCTTCTACTCCGCATCGCACTTGCACTCCCCGCACAAAGCTCCTCTTCTCGACTGTACCTTCAGTTGGATTTTGACTTGGACTAGCTCACATGGACCGATCAAGCTAACACTAACTTGCCCAATGACGCAGTTGTTTGTTGGGGTGATAATTTTGCGCCGAAGGATGGTCCTGCCTGTGTACTACGTTGTACTGTAATTGCCGGACAGTGGGATATATAAGTTCAATGGATAGCCTACCTCCAAAATAGAAGATCATCATCATCACTCTCATCTCCCTCTCCAACAATGGCTAGCCTTAAATCTGTGCTGGTCTCCGGCCTTTTGGCCGCGAGTGTTAATGCTCAAAACTACGATGCTGGTGATCGCAGTGAAGAGGCTTTCAGCTGGGTTCAGCCCAAGAACACCACCATCCTCGGACAGTATGGCCACTCGCCTGCTTACCCTTCCAGTATGTACAGCAACTTCCACAAGTTGAAGCCATTCACTAACATCATACAGCCTACGCTGATGGTAAGGGATGGGAACAGGGCTTCGAAAAGGCCAAGGAGTTCGTCGCCAAGTTGACTCTCGAGGAGAAGGCCGACATGGTCACTGGTACACCCGGTCCTTGTGTCGGAAATATCGTTGCCATTCCTCGTCTCGGCTTCAAGGGTCTCTGTCTCCATGACGGCCCTCTCTCCATTCGAGTCGCCGACTACGCCAGTGTCTTCCCCGCTGGTGTTTCCGCTGCCTCCTCTTGGGACAAGGAGCTTCTCTACCAGCGCGGTCTCGCAATGGGTCAGGAGTTCAAGGCCAAGGGTGCTCACATTCTTCTCGGCCCCGTCGCCGGTCCTCTCGGACGATCTGCCTACTCCGGCCGTAACTGGGAGGGTTTCTCTCCCGATCCTTACCTGACCGGTGTCGCTATGGAGGAGACCATCAACGGTCACCAAGATGCTGGTGTTCAGGCTACTGCCAAGCACTTCATCGGTAACGAGCAGGAGGCCATGCGAAACCCTACCTTCAAGAAGGACGGTTACGTCGGTGAGGTCGACGAGGAGGCTCTCTCCTCCAACATGGACGACCGAACCATGCACGAGCTTTACCTCTGGCCTTTCGCCAACGCCGCCCATGCTAAGGCTGCCAGTATGATGTGCGCTTACCAGCGACTCAACGGCTCTTACGCTTGCCAGAACTCCAAGGTCCTCAACGGTATCCTGCGCGATGAGCTCGGTTTCCAGGGCTATGTTATGTCCGATTGGGGTGCCACCCACGCCGGTGTTGCTGCCATCAACAGCGGTCTCGACATGGACATGCCCGGTGGTATTGGCTCCTACGGCATGGACTGGAAGTCTGGCTCTTTCTTCGGTGGCAACCTGACCCAGGCTGTCAACAACGGTACCCTCGAGGAGGACCGTGTCGACGACATGATCATGCGCATCATGGCTCCTTACTTCTGGCTCGGCCAAGACAAGGAGGATTACCCTTCTGTTGACGAGTCCAGCGCTGACCTTAACACCTTCTCTCCCCGCAAGACCTGGCTCCGTGAGTTCAACTTCACTGGTGAGCGCAGCCGTGATGTCCGTGGTGACCACGGTGAGCTGATCCGCAAGCACGGTGCCGAGTCCACCGTCCTCCTCAAGAACGAGAACAACGCACTTCCTCTTAAGAAGCCCAAGTCCATCGCTGTCTTCGGTAACGATGCCGGTGATATCACTGAGGGTTTCCTCAACCAGAAGGACTACGAGTTCGGTACTCTTGTCGCTGGTGGTGGTTCCGGAACTGGTCGTCTCACTTACCTCGTCTCTCCTCTTACTGCCATCAACGCCCGTGCTAAGAAGGACGGTTCTCTCGTCCAGCAGTGGTTGAACAACACCCTCATTGCTACTTCCAACGTTACTGACCTCTGGATCCCCGCTGTCCCCGATGTCTGCCTTGTCTTCCTCAAGACCTGGGCTGAGGAGGCTGCTGACCGTGAGCACCTCAGCGTTGACTGGGATGGTGACGATGTTGTCATGTCTGTCGCCAAGTCTTGCAACAACACCATCGTTGTCACTCACTCTTCCGGTATCAACACCCTTCCTTGGGCCGACCACCCCAACGTTACCGCTATCCTCGCTGCCCACTTCCCTGGTCAGGAGTCCGGTAACTCTCTTGTCGACCTCCTCTACGGTGAGGTTAACCCCTCCGGTCGTCTTCCTTACACCATCGCCTTCAACGGTACCGACTACAACGCCCCTCCTACCACTGCTATCAACACCACGGGCTCCGAGGACTGGCAGTCTTGGTTCGATGAGAAGCTCGAGATCGACTACCGCTACTTCGACGCCAAGAACATCTCTGTTCGCTACGAGTTCGGTTTCGGTCTGTCTTACTCCACCTTCGAGCTCTCCGACATCTCCGCTGAGCCTCTCGCCGATAACATCACCGCCATGCCCGAGGCCCTCCCCGTCCAGCCCGGTGGTAACCCCGCCCTCTGGGAGAGCATCTACAACGTTACCGTCTCCGTTGCCAACAGCGGCAAGGTCGACGGTGCCACCGTTCCTCAGCTCTACGTCACCTTCCCCGAGAGTGCCCCCAAGGGTACTCCTCCCAAGCAGCTCCGTGGTTTTGAGAAGGTCTTCCTCGAGGCTGGTGAGAGCAAGAACGTCAGCTTTGAGCTTATGCGCCGTGATCTCAGCTACTGGGACATTGTTTCTCAGCAGTGGGTTATTCCTGAGGGCGAGTTCACCATCCGTGTTGGATTCAGCAGCAGGGACTTGAAGGAGGAGACCAAGGTCACTCTTGTTGAGGCTTAATTGTGCCTTTATGATGCATGAGTTATGTGATAAATAATTATTTGTATATATTAAATAGTAAAATTATGATTGCCATTAAGAACATCTGTCTATTTCTCCTCTGTGACTTCGATATCTGGACATCATTCGTTGCTAGTAGCCGTTGCTCCTACTGTTCCTCATCTAATTTCGCAATCTGTAGACTTTGTTAAATATGCCAGTCAGTTCCTCGTGCGAGATACTGATTGCTGGACTTCAAGTGATCTTCTTGTTCTTTGCAGGCAACATTTCTCATCCTACTCACTAGTTGCGATTGCATTGTCAGAGTCTCCCAAGGGCAAACGACCAGCGAGTGCAGATCAAGGATCATTGTTTACCTAGCACAAATGCCAGGGCAATATTCGAAATGCATTGCCCTCTCCGACAATGTGTTTGGTGGGTCTCTGGGTGTTTGTAACTGCGAAATGCTGTTGTATTGTCTGCTTTTTAGGCAGTGTTTGACAGCTTGTATCTGTAAATAAAAGCAATCGTCCAGAACCTCTCACTTAGTTCTTCACTTTCCTTCAACGCAATCCAACTTCACAAGAGGTCAGTATCTTTCTGATCTATCTCCTGAATATTTGGCAAGAGTTCTCTGCTCTACTCGTGAGTTTCTCTCCCTGCCGTCAGGTAGTTAGAAGAATTAGCCCGAAGAGTATGAGAGACGAAATACCTTGTTTACCTTCTGCAAGCTTAGAGAAGAACTTAGGCTACTTTATTTTGTCTCTTATTCTCAGGGCGGCTAGTTCTTCTGACAACCTGACGCCCTTGCTACGTTACAGTCACGCAGTTACTGACCCAAAGCAGAATCAATATGCCCTCTCCTCGGCCGATCCGGAGTGACGAGGACTTCAAAGCGCGTTTCCGGGACTTCATCGAGCATGTCTACCGCGACTGGACTTTCAGCGACCCCATCATATTGCCCACCCTGAACCCTCACACCTTCGCCCAAGCCTCCCTTCACGTCGGCCGTCTCATGGGAGACATCCCCGTTCACACCGGCAGCGTCATTTCGAACAACCGTAAGAAGGGCGCCAAGGCGTACCTGATGATCAAGCGCGACGAAGACACCACTGGCTTCTTGTGGTGCGATGCCGACGGAAAGGCTCTGAAGAAGGTCTACATCAAGAAGTCCCGCGGCATGACTGTTTCCAAGGCAAAGGCAGACCTTGTGGAGACGTACAACGAGTTTGAGGTTGTGAATGTCATGGAATATAACAAGGCTATGATGGTGGTTAATGCGCGGAAGGCGATTGTTGTATGCGCCGAGCAGGGACTGGAGTGTCCTACTCCCGAGGATCTGTACAAGGACCACATGATGAAGACACCTGTCTTTGCTGATGTCTCGGATCCTGAGTTGAACTAAATTCACGAATGATCTGGCCGGGGGCTTGGCTGGATAGAGACATGAAGACAATGATCTTTGGACTGCATCAGAGCTGACTTGGGCGTGTTAGTCTCAGCAAGTGTATATGAGACAGCGCTTCAGAATAAAGGATTCGCATAGAGGATCAGAATAGGGGCTGCGAATAACAAAGATTTCATCCGCATCGACGATAGACTCCTCTCCAGTTCAGAGATACAGAAGACACATGATGCTGACTCATGACATGGCAAACATCTAGTCAATGAACCCCAAGAAGCCCCCAGGAGAACTTAGCAGTGAAGCTGCATCCAAGGAACAATTATATAAACACTTGCCCTCTCCCTGTTCGATAGCTTTCCCAGCCCGAATCCAGCATCTTAAAGAGCCTGAACCTGTCCCAGCATCCCGATCAAGAACAGTCAACAATCGTCACTAACGCCTTGACAGAAAAAATGTGTTTCCACTATACCACTAGCTACAAGTGCAGGAAGTGCGACAAACTTATCAACGTGGAGACTGAAGATGAATACTGCGAGTTGTATAGGAAGAACAAAGACTGCAAGAGCACAACCATACCTAACACGAAACAGGTCAGCTCGTCGCAGTGCCCCAAATGTCAAGCTAAGAAGAAGTCCGACAAGACAGAACTTGAGAGTATAGAATCAGAGGAGATGCGAGGGATAGAGGATCTTTGTGAGTAAAGATCCTACTTGTATCTGCAGTCAACTACTCTCAGATTCAGAAACATGACAGGATGGCATAGTGTTTTGTGAACGTTACATATTAAATAGTGAATCACAGAAAACACTGTAACACAAATCATCAGTGAAGCTGTATCCGACAAACATCTATATATGCCTATGTTCTCGCTGTCCAAATGCTTTTTCTGAACCTACTAACCAGTCTCAACGAGCGCAGAGACCTACCAACCTTGATACCCCGATCGAACACCCACGACAGCACAATGTGCTTCCACAATTATAAAGTTACCAAGTGCAAGAAGTGCGGCTACCGCATCGACACAGAATTCTGGGTTGAAGAATGCGACGTTTACAAAAGAAATACAGGTGTGGCATGCAAGCAGACCCCCGTATTTGACGAGAAAAAGGTCGATTCGTCGGAGTGCTCAGAATGCACACCCGGTGAGCCCGTTGAAGACAGTGCAAAGCAATAGACCAAAGGTCGTGGGTCAATTACAGTCGATTTGCGTCGTGGGAGGAAGGAGAATGTTTATGAAGTGCTTTTTGCTTGCTGGCATGTCGTGGAGATATTATCCCTTGGTCAATATTTTGAAGCTATCGTGAACTTCCGACATCATGGTCAATCAGTCCAGATAACCCGTACTTTATACTTAAAAAGTAGTAGAAATTATGCTGAAACTTGATTTTTAGACAGAAACCACTCTTTTATACTTGATATAAGTGCAAGTCTGACTGTAAACATACGAATCCATCATCAATTGGTGGTGTTGTAGGGTATCTAATACACCCATGTAGCCATGGTGAAATTGCTGCATGGCAGGTGGGTGTCAGAAGAAATGTCCTTCAAGACTTAGGCTACAGAAATAATGTAGCCTAAATGATAGCCTAAGCTGGCATAAGGTGATCAAATCATTTCGTCTCTTGTGCTGTCAAGGGCCAATTCTTATGACACCCTGAGGCATGGACCTCCTACCCAGGTCTGACCGTGCCTAGATCTGTAACGTGGGGCAGATTAGATGACATTCTACGAGTCTGGAAGCGGGAGAGGAACGCGATTAATTGCACTGCAATAGTCGCTTCTTGGTAGGTTGATTGCGTCACGAGTAGGAGTAGCGTGGAACTGAACACATCGAAGGGCGAAGGCATTCCAGAGAACTCAATCGCACCGATCACTACGGTGATTACTATGGCAACCTCAGGAGCAGGACCTGAAAGAGTGCCAATTGGATCATTGACTTCTTATACCGCTCTATCGAGTAAAATCGAGTCAAGAATGGCATCAATTGATCCACTATCAGAATGGAGATGCATCATGACACCGATCCAACGAACAGCCCAATGTCAGTGCAAGACGGAATACTCCATGCAAGCCCTAACGGCGAATTCCTAGCCTGCAGGTTTAATTGCACAAGAACGAATGGAAATTAAAACAAATAAGCCCAGCCAGACAGTTTTGTACCTTTTTGGCTAAAGGATTGGTCTGGAAGTGACGAGACGCGGTTCCAGTTTCAAACGGCGAGCCCAGGATTCTTTTTGGTGGAGACGTGACTGGCAGAAATTGGAGGTTGAACGAGACGAGAGGAGACGGGAGGTTGGCACTGCAAAGATGAAGTGGTCCCGCTTGAACCTCAAGACTTTACTGCAGAAAGAGCAGCCAGGTCAATCAATGTTTGACTACCGGCAATTGGTATGTGATGAATGTAATTAAAACATCATGTCTTAGGAGAAAAGGAAGAAAAAGAAACTCCCTATTAATGCACTGAATTTGAGACATGCCAAGGATATCCCCGGTTCAGAACACTCAAGCCTCAACGCAGCCACTATAACTCTGCGCGTTCAGCGAACGTCATCCTTATCGATACGCTACAAAGTGGCCCACCCACTCAACGCGGCCCTGAGTCGCGTAAAGTGCCCCTATAAATCCTTGCACAACTGCCCTATAAATTATGCTTAGTCCCCTAGCCTCCAGCGCAAGTCCGCTGCAGCAAAACTCTAATGCAGTGCACAAAAACGCCAACGCCAAAAATCACGGATGCGCGCAGAGTACCTACGCCGCGTTCCCGCGTGCCGGTGGAGCGGGTCACCTCTTAAATACCTCCCACCACCAAAGCGAACCGGACCACGCACACGAGACACCTCTCACTCACTTTCTGACTCTCTCCTACAAAACTTCTTTTCCTCGAAAAAGTTGCACCTGGTCTCGTCTTTGGGCCTCTCATCCTCATATCTATTCTATCCTTTTACCTAACTACTCATGTTTTAACCGAGTCTACTCTACTGATCAACCAGACCGCCTTTCGTGTCGTCATCGTTCCACCTAGACTCGATCTTCCACCGCGAACCACGCCCTCGTTGGCAAGAGTTGAGAAGGAATAGGGAAGGAAAAGGAAGGAGGAAAAGATCAAGATTGACTCTTGATCCCGAATTCGACACAGTCATTTACGCGTGTTAAGATCTCGTGCCCTTCGCTTCTGGACGCGATTCAGTCCGATCCTCAAGTCTTCGATCTACAAACCACGATACGAAACATTTCAACTCGATAAAAAATGGACTCTCTCGGTTCATCACCACGAAAGGGCATTTCCGCCTCGCCTACACTTCCAACTATGAAGTCCTGCTCCATCGCCGGATCCAAGCGTTCCGCTCCGTCTCTGCTCCCGCCCTTTGAGCCGCTCTCTTCGTCACCACCAAACCTGCCACGACCCGTGAAGCGACAGAATCTCGGCTCGGGCTCGGGCACAGGACGTTCTCGTGCTCACCTCAAGTATCCTACTCCCGTTCCCACGTCGAGCACGGGTATCTTGTCGAGTTCCCCGCCCCAACGGGCCGCAAGCGCTTCCGAGCGAGCCCCGCTCGCTGCCGTCCCCGCCGTTGAACTGTCGGAAAACGGCGAGACTCTTGTTATGGGTCGATCCTCCAACTCGTCCCACTACCAGATTTCGGCCGACCGCCTTGTTTCCCGTGTCCATGTCAAGGCTCGCTTCGTTGCTGCTGCCAGTCCTCTTGAGCCCAGCAAGATTGAGATTATCTGCAATGGCTGGAACGGACTCAAGCTGCACAGCCAGGGCCGCACTTGGGAGCTTTTCAAGGGCGATAGTTTCACCAGTGAGACCGAGGGTTCCGAGATCATAATTGACGTGCAGAACTCGCGTGTTTTGGTCCAATGGCCTAAGCGGGCTCATGACCATCTTGCTGAGGCCCTTTGGGACTCTCCTCCCTGCCAGTCTCGTGCTCAGGCTATTATGCAATCTTCCCCTCCTCGTCGTGCTTCTCGTATTGCATCTCCTGAGAGCCCCACGCCTGCTAGCCTGTCTAGCTCTCGTCGTCTCCAGTCCCTGCTGCCCGGACAGCGTGACATCGAAATCTACGAGGATGATGTTGAGCCTCGCCTGCCAGAGCACAAGCTTGACCCTACCAACATCAATGTTAGCATGTGCAGCGAGCTGACTGCCAGCTTCAGCAGTGAAGTCAGTGATGATATCGAGGAGCACAACCCTAATGAGGAGAATGACCCCATCATCCACTCCTTCGGACCCTTTGGCGCCGACATTTCTTGCCGGTTGGCTTCGATAAGCACAAAGTCTCCCAAGATCTTCAAGGGCGCCAAGCGAGCTGTCAACCCTCTTCACAACTCTGTCGCTTCTGATCTTTTTGCTCCTCGCCATATCCCTGCCCCTCCCCAGTCTCCTCGCAAGCAGGAGACCCGGGCTGAGTCTCCTCTCTCTTCGCCTCCTCGCATCACTTCTCCCACTCCTACTCCTGAGGCCAAGATGACCTTTGAGACCAACCCTGCTGTTGCCAACCATGTCATCAACCAGCTCGCCTTCTCGCGTCTGTCTTCAACCCCTCTGTCCACCATCATGGCTCACCTTCCCACCGAGGAGAAGCGAGACATCACCAAGGATGACCTTCGCGATGTCATCGAGAGCACTCCCTGCATTGGCATCATCAAGCGCTCGGGCAAGGACGCCGCTGGCAAGCCTCTCGAGAGCGAGTACTACTACGTCCCTGAGCACGACGACGATCAGTCTCGCCGCCTGGCTGTTACTGATGGGCTTCGCAAGCCCAGCCTCCGAGCTTGTCGCAAGCAGCACAAGGTTTGTAATCCCCTACACCTAATTCACAAAGACCTCGAAACTAACTCATTCACCAGCAATACTACTGGAAGCGACCTAAGACCCCTTGATTCATCCGCCCTTTCACGTACATACGAATTTTCACTCCGAGAAATGATTCACGCAGCTCTCGATGACAAAGTTTATTGTTCTTTCTAATTATTTGGTGGTGGATGATTGTTTTTGCTGTATACCCCCATTTTCTGTTTTTCACACGGTTGTTATTTTTACTTTCTTGATTCACGACGTGCTCTCAAACTGCATAGCCTGGGCGTATAAGTGTATTGCATGATGGAGTTGGAAGGAATTGACCAAAAAAGGGACATATGGAAGTAAGACTATGCTTTATGTAAAAGAAGCATATAGATAGACGAGGTCATGTTTTGGGCCAGCCACGAGAATGGCATGGAAGGGAAAAGGGTTAGCGTTTTTGGTTTGATGGCTTGTATGATGTAACAAGAATAAGCGCAATGGAAACTATTCCCCTGTTGATCAAAGGATTCGACCATTCATGTGAAGAAAGAAGTGATGTAGTTGGTGGATGATCTGACGGATCATGAGGTCCATTTGGAGTCTAGAATGGCTTGGGAGAGATGAGGTGATTGCTGATGATTCCACCAACGAACGAGGCATGTTTAGCTCGGAGACGTTGGGGTACCCCAGAGTACTAACCGTTCGTTGCTTTATGCATGTGAGATGTACCGCATCTTCAACCGGTACTATACAGTGATCCCCAACACACTGAAAGGGTTGCATCAACAAACCGTCAGCCAGTGTAGAATAAAGTGTCCCTCATAAGCAAATGCATCCATCCACCCTGTATAACCCATCCCCCTCCCAAACCATACGATTCCCATCCCGACCTCCGATCTCCAGCACGACACAAACTCTAAAAACCCCGAGATTATCACGCCTCAGCGTTCATCATGCAGCACAGATGAGTGAAGCATCATGCCACTTATTCGCCACCTCTAGCCATGCAGGTGAAGCTGAAGAGGGGGGGGGGGGG